>NW_010107854.1:15798-99189 GCF_000699245.1 Pterocles gutturalis
TTCCTCCTTTTCATTATGAATTCTTGCCTTTGGGTGGATTTTTGCTTTGAGAGTGCAAGTTGCTCTCATTGACATTACTGGGACTTA
The DNA here is from genome assembly GCF_000699245.1 of Pterocles gutturalis. Classification (NCBI taxonomy): domain Eukaryota; kingdom Metazoa; phylum Chordata; class Aves; order Pterocliformes; family Pteroclidae; genus Pterocles; species Pterocles gutturalis. The sequence goes on from NW_010107854.1 coordinate 15,886, forward strand.
CATGAGAATAAAGAGTGGAAAATGAATAGCTTTCAGGGGCTTCAGGTCGATGGAACAATTTAATCTCTTCTAAGTTAATGCTGTACAGCCCTCCATGAGTTTCTGTCTCATATCTGAAGTTTTACAGCTGTAGGGACCAATTTGAAGATCCCCTTTTGAGTTCTTTTCCTTTGCAAGGAATCATTGGCAAACTAGGAAAAATAAAGGACACAGAATCAGGTCCACAAACAGCTAAGAATAACTATTTCAATTTTTTTCAAATTTCAATTTTATTAATATTTTGTTTTTTGATTAATTTGTAGCTTTCTCAAATAAATATATTATTCCATACTTAATAAATGGTGCTTTAAAATTTTTCGTGTGCTAAATGAAGACTCTCAGTACTGCAAGAAAATTAATAATGTAATACTTCAGATATGTTTGAAAAATCCAGGCCAGTCAATGATTTTCTTCCTGCTTTTAAAAAAATAAATAAACTGAGGTGTGGAAATCAAGAAAAGTTTTCTCCTAGATTCCTCTTCTCAAAATTATTGGTTTGGAAATACACTTTAATATCAGAACATACTTTTTGTTGATTTACATTAATGTGGCTGCAAGTTCAGTTGAATCTGTTCAGCTGGTTCAGATGAAAACAAACACATAAACCAAGTATTTGAGTGTGCATATATATTAATATATAATAAAATTTATTTCTTTTGCTCAAAACAGATCTGGGACCACTAAGGTGATGAAATGCTGACAGGCAGCGGCTTGCCCGTGTCTTAAGAATAAAGAAAACGTGTACAAATTTGCAAAATATCAAACCTACGTTTCCATGCTGACATATTCTCAAATTAGGATATAAAGAGGAAATGAAATTTGAAGAACTTCTCTCAAAACCTGAGAGTTAGCCATCCTGTCCCATCTCACAAGGGAGCTGTCAGATGCTGGATTAATCAGCAGAACTCCTGTTTCTCTAGAGACCCAGAGCAAGGACCCGGACCCGGTGTCCCTGCGACACGCGAGATCGAGTGAGCAGAACTCAATTGCAGGTGACTAGTATCTACCTGGAGAGCAGCAACAGCACAAGATGTGACAGAGTAAGTGTACAGACCAGCAATTACTCTCATTACAAATAAAATCCCACCAAACCAGCATGAAGATGTAAAGTAATAACACACACCTACAATAGCTAAAATTTAGTTTGACGCAGCTTAAGAAAACAGTAATTGATCTTAGTAACCTCTCTTTGTAGCAAGCCACTGGAGAGATACTACAACTTGTCACCTCAGCTGTAGACTAGAGCGAAGGATTAACCCTCCTGATAACTCAGCAGAATCGTACAGTTGTACAACAGCTATAGCTGTACAGTACAGCACACACGTGTAGCAATCACGCACCAGCATTGTGCCGATCATTCCACTCCGGGATGTGTGTCAAGCTAACAAGGAGTACTGCATGCATCATTTTCTGTAGCTTGACATCATTTATTCCTTTAGACTCAGGCGAGGCTGTCTGGATACTCTAGCATTTTGAACTGCTGGTCCTTGGGGCCCTAGAAGCAGCTCTTACATTTTGCACTAATCTCTTTTTTTTCCTAGTACTATACATTTTAAAGAGATGCCATATGGCACTTAAACAGACAAATCATATGCTGCTTTGCCCTTTCTTTCTAATTCTGTTGGCTTTATGTTTCTCAAGGTGCATTCCCAGTTGATGAACAACGTCCTTAACCTCTTGAGTGGTCCTGGATGTCCACTAGACATAGACCAACATGACATTTGTGCTGACTTCTAATATATACTGGATGTCAACAATGTCACTGTCATTCACTTCAGCAGTTGATTTGCATCTAAGCATACTATCAGGGACTCTTTTGTAGCACCTAAGAGTAAACTGAAAATATAGCACAGCTGCTACCAAGGTACAAAAGTGTTTCCTTCACCAGCATCCAGTTCTCAGGCAGACAGCAGCCAGAAGTCACGGTGTTAAATGGCTAAGACTACGTAAGTAGATTGAACTCTGGAATATAAAGTGCACTTTCTGTTGATGACACCCTATTTGCATGCATTTTTCTTTCAAAAGGAGGTGAGTAACCACAGTTCCTGTAAGCCTTTTTTTATTGTCTAAGGAACAGAGCCACACTGGTTTTGTGAAAGTTAAAGTGCTTTTTCATATGGCTAATTTGTGTTTCACTACCACCCGGTAGTGTAGCAGATAGCGGTAGGATATAGAGAGGCATTTCATTTTCTGGGAATTTCACATATGGTCATAGATCCTTCATGGCCTCTTGTCACATAAGACAGAGTACAAAACTAAAGGAAAAGGTTGAATTCACAATCTTTCTCTTCAGTGTACAAACCAAGCTCATCATATATCTTGAGAATGGAAATAGTGTTACTGTCCTGTCCACTAAATAGTTGGCATTGCAAAATGCCATATAAAAGCATGACATCCACTTGTGCCTACAGAAACAAGACAGAAGAATACACACACAAGCATCACTTGCATAGCAAAATAATGGTAAATGCCCATCTGTAGAAGTGACTGGATACAAAAGCAATTGCAAATGTTTATGCAGTACAAACATGGAGGTGAAGTTAAAACACCTTTGAAAATCTGACCCATATTATCAGCGGTAATAAGTAAATCCTCCCTCTAAAGATAAAAGAGAAAGTACCCTCATTATTCAGTCAGACCTTCACACCATGAAGACCTGAACACAGAGGGGTTATCAAAATGTCCTTAGAATAATAAAATGAAGCACTGACAGAACAAGAGGCAAAGTTTTAAAGTGGAGGCCCCCTGACAAGGCTCTGCTTTACTCTTAGAGGCTGGCTGCTCTGATTACCACATCTGAATGCTAGCAGAGATACAATGCTGGATATTCATTAGTGGAAACTGCTGTCCTAACAAGAATGTTATTGGAATTATATCAATTAACACCAGCTGAGGACATATCCTGCAATTTTTAAATACAGAAAAACCATAAGGAGATTTATAAAATTTAAAAGTAGGATTCGGAATTGCAGACAGCTCGAGCTGGATGTTCGTAAGGGAGCCTATAGCCCAAGGACTGTATGCTGCCCATCCTCTGTGCTTTCAAAGCCGTCACTAGGCAGACTCGCTGAAGTGTCTCAGAGATCTCGCAGTTCTAGCCCCGTGCAGACCACATGCCAGCAGGTCAGGGCGGAGGTGAGGAACAAGGAGCAATACTGGTTATATGAAAGCATTCTTCTGAAATTTAAGACCTGTTTTCTTTCCTTCCTTTAAACAAATTTTCAGCATCCCTCACTGCAGAAGTGACCAGAAGTCCTTTGCTACGGGACCCCCACACTATCTGTTTTTCCTGTATCTGTGTTGCCAGTAGTACTGGTAAGAGCAGGCTGGGTCATGACTTCAGAAGTGCAGGCAGGGTGTCCGTGGCCGGATAGATGTGAAGCCAGAAGGATCAACTTTTAGAGTAGTTATAACTATGCTTCTTCATGGGCTACAGCAACTACTATCTGATCATGAATGACTCTGGAGCCCAGTATTTAAAAATGTGATTACTTTAAACACATATTGTTAGCAATACACTGTTCAAAAATACGATGAAGGCAAACTAAAATTTGCAGTCTTTCTTTGCTTTTTAAAATTACAAATACCTTCACTTTCCCCTGAGAAAATATTTGCCGCCATCAGGTTTATTAGGGAGTGTTCTCAGTCCTGGCACAGTAGCTTGTGATGTAAAATCTATCAAACTTGATTATCTCACATTTCATAACCAACATGAAGAGTTTCAAAGACGGACAAATTTTCCATGTTTCATATTTATATATTTGAATTAATTTTTTTTTTTAATAAGAAGTTATATGCAACTGGAAAGGAGACCACCTATTCACATGTCTAAATGTAGCCTTAAGTGTCCTGCATCTGAGAGTCATGCTCTTTACTGCAGCTGCTGAAATTGATCTAAAATAATTTGTTCATGATACATACAGAGGCAAAACACAAAAACGTGTTTTTGTTTCTAGCAGAGGTGTTCTGGATTTCATCTGGCATCATCTGGTATTCAGAAAATACCCAGAATGTCTTTAAAAATCTTTATAACCCTCCATGTTCACTTGCTATTGGTACAAATTAAAAAATAAAAAAGTACAATTTTTAAAAAACCCACACGAAATCAATAGAATCAAGTCACCATTAAAGATGAACCAACAAATATTCAATGCCAGGAGTTCTTGATTACTTAGCACTGATTTTGCCCATACCAAATTAAAACTGTCCAGGAGATTCCGAGACATAAAAATTCAACAGTGTTTCTATATTTATATGTTCATCTCAATTTTGAGAAGATGCATATCTTAAGTTTTTCCTTGCTTACCATGGAGTTCTGTTCAAGCTCTGTTAAATCTATAAAAATCAATATTGAGTATATGTATTACGTGACAGTTCCATCTAAAAGTATCTGGTATAGAATATGGGCCAGCTACAATAGAGCAGCCAAGCACATGTAATTTACCCAACAAATCTAAAGCACTCCCACATTGATTTTTGCAGTTTTGTAGCCCCTAGTCACAGAGCGGAGAAAAAATGGCTTACTCATAGAGCGTGCTAGTACTTGGGGCTACATCATGTTTATCTTAGAGCATCTGATTTAGGTTGTCTTTTTGTTACCTTTGTTGATGGATTTTTTAGGTCATTTAATGCGATTCTCCATTCTAAAATGTCTACTTCTACGGCAAGAAAATAAAAAGGATTTTCTAAATTGTTCTGATCTGTTGATTACTTTTCTCAAACTTACAGCGTAGAGATGGAATGTTGCAACATTTTAACAGTTCCTAAATGCAATTATCTTAAGTGAGTAGGAATAGAAAATATGGAAGGGCATAAGCTTTCAACAATATATTAAGGTACGTCACACAATAACTGGTATAAAGGGATACTAAAAACATAATTGAGAATACAATTACAATTTAAAAGGACATTTTTGAAATGACATGCGTACATATTTGCGCAGCATAAAATATCTATGTATACGTAATATAATTATATATTTAAAATGCTTTCAAATTAAAAGGACAGTACTTATATGTGTATCTTATTACTTCTATATGTATCTCTTCATGCTTATTCAGATTAATAAATTGACAGATGTCTCAACATATATTAAAATAATATTCTATTAATAACTGTTGTATTAACCAATATAATTTTTTGGTAAAATATAAATTCTGTCATAGATTCTATCAGCATTTGGACCTAGGTGGTAGGTTATAACATATGTCCTGACTGAAAACTTGAATCCCCAACTTAATAAAAAAATCTACAGGATTTAAGCATGTTGCATGTCCAGAGCTTTTTTTTCCTGTTTTATTTACTCATAAGTATCATTAATACCAAAGATCAACAACCTTTGGTGCCATGTATGTCACTCTCTCTCTTCAAGTCTTTAGTAGTTGCATGCTTATCTATTTCAGTCAAATGTATTTCTTATCGGAAAAAAAAAGAGTGAGCAACCTGACAATATAGCATTATCGAATTTTTTCAGCTGAGACCCACATGTCATTCAGCATTCAGACATGCTTGTGCTTGATTGATGGATGGGTTTGTGACAAATAAAACTAGGATCAAGAGCTTTGCACCTTTTCCCCCATCAGGAACCAGAGTGAAGCATAACTCTATAACAATGGTGGGATTAGGGATGCATTAGCTCTCCATCGACCAAAACCATCCATTCCCATCAATACTTTGCACTTAATAACCTGAAGCTATGATAAGAAAACAAAAGAAGGAGAAAGGGACAGGAGAAAACAAATCAATAGAAGAAGGGAATGTCTGAAAGATGCACTGTCCGAATGAAGAAGAATTTTTGCTGAATTGCTCGGATAATGCCCCTTGACAAGAGAACAATGTACTGTCAAGGTTTATCAGGGAGGAGGCCAACTGGCACAATGTTAAGCACAGGTTTGGTATTTGAGTGGTGGTATTTACTGTAAAACACATAATGCCAACATGCAGATAATAACTACTCATATTTGTTTCATATTAGCAGTCTGGTTACCCATAAGGAACGCAATTACATTTCCAGGTGTCCTGGAAAGGGTGCTATGAAAGCAAGGACTGATCCTGTCTCCCTGAAGTACACGATTGGTATCAGGCTGATGTTTTTTACTAAAATTTTCTGTTAAAAATAATACTAATTTCTATTTGCAATTACATATTTTCTCTCTTTATTAATAATTAACATCTTATCTGCTCTTACAAAGTGACCTGAAAGACCAGGAATGGTCTTAGGCTTTAAAAGATCAGTAGATTTCATGTAGCTTCTTGCCTTGTTTGAAACTCTGAAGTCTAGGAACTAGCACTAAGACTGGAAGTAAAAAAACCCCATTCATTAACCTCTTCTCCGTTTCAGGATTAAAATAAGAGAAAATATGTTTATGAAAACATTTGCAGCTTACTCAGGAACACAGTGACATATCAGTTAAGAAACAGCTTATCGAATACATCTTAATACAGACACTGCTCCCTTTTGTGCAAGACTTCATGCTTGAGCTTGCTGCTGTCATGAGCAAAACCAGGAAATAAGTTTCTCTAATGTTGTGCTTCTAGCACTGAAGGAGGGGAGATTTTATGACTTTCTTCCTTCAAGATCCAGAAAGGAAGGTCAGCTTCAGCACAGAACCCTAAGCGCCCAATTGCCCTGCTCTGGCCTAAGGCCAGCACCGGATGCTGAATTCCCGACCCTGTATCTGAGCCTCCTGCAGAGCATCTGTGTTTATCAGGGAAATCTCTGAACACAATTTTGTCTTTCTTCCTTCTAATACGTCACAGTTTTATATTGTCTGTTTATTCTAATTAAATACTGTTAGACTGAAAGTCAACAAGGTCAGGGAGGCAGGAACGCTGTTAATCAACATTGCTGACATTCGCTGTTTTACTCAATCCAACGACTCATTTTCAGGTAAGTCTCTGATATAGAGGAAAAAGTTCTAATATCCAAGATACTAAACAATGTTACTTAAGTTCTAATTTAATGAAAATTAACAGAAAATATTTTAAAATGTTTCCTCTATAAAAAGTTTTTCAAATCCACTGACAATTTTAAGACTCTACTCACTATAACAACATACACATGCTTTAATGTCTCCCTATTAGTTATCTAATCATCACGGTGTGTACTAGAAAGCACTAAAAAGAAAATCCAACAGTAAAAGCCCAGGACTACGAAACAGGCAATAGGTGCTGTGTTGCTGGCTCTGCAATGCTCCTCCCTTGTCACATAAGGAAAGTTACAAAATCTCAGCATCGCTGCTTCGTTGTATGTAAATGATGATTATGAATTACAACTTCAGCCTATTCACTTGCTGTGTGTGATCACAGGATGTTGTACAAAGTAGAACCAATAACGAATTAAAGGAAATGCCATAAGAAACAAGCATGTTCCTAGAAGTCAATACACCCTTTACAAGTTCCTTGATGACTACACGGAGTTACTGAAAGGATATGGAACTAAGTAAAAAGCACAGTGGCTCGTGCAGAAGCCGAAATGCATCCACATGAAGTGAGATAAGAACGGCAGGCAGGGGAATATTTTCAAGACATGCTAGAGAGGACTTTGAGTAAAGAAGAGCAAGAATAATTACGAAAGGATATAGCCAACAGTGAATTTTTCAATTCAATATATATGACAGAAGTAGAGTCAAATGCAACATAACATGTACATAAGCAAAGGATGAAAATAAATTTATAATCTGTGCAAGAACTACAAAAAGCATGATAAACTAGCAGCTTTTCACACAGCAAGCCCTTCATTTTTTTTACTGCTGCTCTTATAATTTTAGAGTTATGTTGCATTCTCTTGTGAAAAAATAAAACAGTGTTAGTGTCCTGTCTGCAGTTCTCCTTAGAGTAACCACCACAAGCTCTCAGTTATTCTGGGTTGACAATATTGTCACTGTCAATGCACAATGTCAAAAAGCACATAACATACTTTGATGAACAGCTTGAATTTCAACATGTCTAAGTGACCATGGTTCTGATGACTGATGACACAGAAATGCATCTCCCATCTGCCTAAAACCTTACTGACTTTATCAGAGGGTCTGTCCATACGGAGCTAATGCAAGCCCTCAGTTCTGCCAGAACTGCAAAAAGTGTTCACATGGAGGGCAGATAAGTGATCCCCTCCTCATAACATACATTTTGTAGTGGAAAAAATTATTTCAATACTATTACATAAAGTAGGACCCATTCTGATAACAGCTCATTAGGAGAAAAAAGAAGTGTTAAGGGAACCTCTTTTATTTAATTTCTTTACAATTCTAGAACCACTCATAAAATTTTCAAAAACCTGTTTGCGCTGTTTCTACTGAAAGGATCCAAATATTCAGAGTCTCTCAGCAACACACAGCCCTAAGGATAACTGCCAATAACTAAAATAAATAAAAAGATGCACTTGAAATGTTCTCGAAATCAGTAACTTTCCATTCCACAAATAACCAACACAAATTTGGCAAGCCCACATCATGTAATTCACACACAATGAAGAAGTGAATATCTGTTTTAAGTGCAAATCTCAAAGCTATTTTAGCTACAGAGCAGCCCGAGCACTTCCATACTTAATTACTTATTTATTTCATACCAGAAGTAATAATGATCTGATCCAGATACCACCAGTTCCAATCAGCCAGTTATTTCCTAACTAATTTTGGGAAAAGAAAGAATGAGAAGAATGAGCAAGATTGAAAAATAAAGCCCCCAATTCTGCAGTGAGCTGTGTGGCATGCGACGGGGAGGGAGAAAGCTGTGCGTGTTCCAGGAGGTAGGCAGAGGCAAATAGACAGATTTTGGCACAGCGTGGTGATTGCACCCAGAGCTTACACTAGTGAGCAGGCACAGGTGAGGAGCACACGTTGGCACATCCTGTACTAGTTTATTCCTTCTCTTCCCATCACCTCTCAAGTTTGAAATAACTGTGGAGCAGAGAATAATTCCTACAGTGGTAGCTGAAGATTTTAATCTAAAGTTACTTCTAGCATAGAGCACAGGGTAGGACTTCCAGATAATTTAGTAACTGCCCTTCTTGTATGATTTCAAATCTAGATCTATGGACAGAGTTTTCTTTAAAATATAATTGACTGGGCTAGGCCAAGGTTTCTGGTCCCCAGTGGTTCCACCAACACTTATTTCTTCCTGTTTAAATTTGTTTGGATTCATATTCTATAAGGATCTAAGTGGAAGATGTTTCTAAATCCATGCACTGTCTCTTTTCTTAAAATGCTTATACAATATTTCTCAATCTTAGCATCATTTCCCTCTAAATCTAGATATCAGCCCAGGTTTGCAAGACACTTGACCAAGAACTGTTATAAAAGTTTTCTAACTCTAATGATCTCTGGTTAAGTTGTTGAATTATCAGAAAACAAAACTCCAAAGATTTGCTTGATTTTTTTTCCCCAATGAAGTAACAGTAACCTGTTAAAAAACAACAATCTTGTATCAACACTGCAAGCTGAGTTGCATTCTTATGAATTCAGTGGGAGATAGTGTTTTGTGATGCTTTAGCCTCAAGAAATATAAGGTCAGATATTGAATACAATTCTTAAATAAGCATTGATGTCATTAATAGACACACCTGACCTTGATCAGTGACCCATTAGATACCTCCTCTATTTTATTTATGAGACTGTAGCTTCTGAATGACTTCAGTTCTCATGTAAGGTTCATAACATGCAGAGTATTTACCAAAAAAAATTTTTTTTTTACAGCTGCATATCTCCTTACATTCATCAATACAAGAAAATTGCGTGAAGTCACAATCATCAACTCATGTCTTAATTGCATAGATATGCACGGGTAATTCCTCTTTTTTCAACTATTTCCAAATATCCCAAGAAATAATTCTGGGGAAATTCCTAAGTCAATATAATTCCTTTCAAACATTATGTGCACACTTAAAATTTATTCCTTGTGATCAAAAGATCAAATCCCAACTAACATTTGGATGGCCACAAGAAGGTCCATCAGGTTATGAAGTATTTGCCAGTTAGATCTTCAAGTCTTCATTTTGGAGTCAATTCTATTTCTTTGGTGGAACTAAACGCATATGCTCCAGAGGGTTTGCCCAACTTCTGAAGGACATGTGCCTATAATAGGCCTTTCTCATCTCTGTCTTGTTAACAAGTATATAAATAAGAGAAGGCTTCAGTAATTGGCTCAGAGTTACTAATGAATTAATTAACTTCAGTCTATTTTACCTAACCTTTAATAATAAGAATCTTTTTTTGGTCTAGCAATAGGTCTGACAGGCTGAAAAAACAGACATGCAGCAAAGCTCTTGAAAATTAATGAGAAACGAGGAAAGAATCAATGTACATTCTGCTTGCAGAGAACTGACACAAAAAAGACACAATAAACCATGAACAAACACAGTCAGTTTAAAAAATAGGTTAGAAAAAGTGGGCAAATTCAATTATAGAAGTAATTAGAAGATATAGGGCAAGGCTGCCTTTTGGGACTGTGCCAGAAAACATGAATTAATAAGAGTGAATAGAAAGCGCCCATGTAGTAATTAAGAGGCAATCACCTATGGCAATGAATACCTGAAAACAGGCTGCAAACTATTAATTCAGTGATCAAAAATATTTTTAGATGATTAATATGGCAAATTTGTTTTAAAAGACTAATTTCTGGAAAGATATCAAGACAATAGCACATTATTTGTTCCTCTGGCATTTATATAGCTAATTAAATTTTATAATTTGCAACAACATTAAGCATTATCTGAAAACAGTAAAAGCAATATTTCTTCCAGTAATTCTTTATTATAGTGTCTTCAAAAATCAATAAGTTAAGACTAACTCAACTTTTTAAAAGAAAAATTCAAGCAGCCAGAGCCAATTGCTTCATTTACTTGAATTATTCTTGTTGTTGTTTATTAAAGACACCATGCATGAATTTTACATAATATTTTTCAGGTACTCTAAATTATTTAAGTACCTGTTTTAATTATAATTCAGAGAATTATAAACAAAATACTTTGATACCCAAATAAGCCATCACAGATGTTAATGCATGGCCAAGAGAGGCTTTTCGTGATTAGAGCAAGTCCCTCTCCTTCAGATAAAAAAAGAGCAAGTTACAGTAAAGGTGTGCAACATGAGACAGCAAAAATAATGATCTAAAAATCTGATAACAAAATCTCTTGAAGTTATTTATTCTTTCAGTAAATCAAGTAAGGGTTACTTTATTGTCTCAAAGGTGCTTCCTAGGTAATTACAAAAACCAACATAAAACACGTACATCTGCAAAAATGTGTTGTCAATAGTGAAAACTTACAAAAAAAATGGGCCCACCCTGCAAACAAAGTCTAAGTGGAAAGCTGGTACGTGAGAAGTAAAACAAACCACAGAAGCAGCTTTATTACAGTTTCTGAGGAGTCTTAAAAAAAATCCCAGAAACCTCCAAATAATGACCAAGAAACAAAGACTGGTGGTAAGTTTCTGTACTAATACTGACCACGAAAGATTATTGCATCCTGTTTGTGTTGCTGCAGAAAGGAAGAATCTGCCTGAGTGTTGCTGGCAACCAATGTATGCCTTGAAGCATTAAGATTTAAATCTTTTTGTGTCTTTCTAGTAGAATTTTTCACAGTATCTATGCTCCCAATTCAGAAATATTATCAGAACTATAAGCAGTATATAAACAGGGCATAGCTACCAGAGACAGACAAACTGTCTGCAGTAACTTAAACACTCAGAAGTCATGGTTCAAAAGTCTGCCCTGATCTCAAACTTCCCTCATCCTCATTTTCTCCATAAGAAAGATTGCAGTTTGTGGAGTAGCAAAAGGACTAAAGGGAGAAGGGGTGAAAAACTAAAAAAAAAAAAAAAAAAAAAGTGAGATGAAATTGACGAAATTAATTGAAACAACTGAAGGAACACAATCTTTAAAAAAAAGAAAGTAGGCAGATATTACTCAAAAATAAAGGCAATTTATTTGAAAAATTAAGTTGCTCACCTGCATCAGTGTATTTAGAGATTTGGTGTTCCCTCAATACTTACTAAAGTTCTCCTGTTTCAGTTAGAAAAACTTAGAAAAATTGAATCTCCTTTGAAAAATACACAGCTTAGAACTCTGGCTAAACGAAGTTAGTTAACTCACATTGGTTTTGTGAATGCTTCAAAATGAAACACAGTTTGAGACATTGCTGCCACACCTTTAACTCCAGGGAGCCTCCATGGGTCTCATAACGGGTTGTTTTCCGCCACAGTGCTCAGACAGAAAATGAAACTGAATGTGCCACATCTGGAGCTCGTCAGTAGTTTGTAATGCTGTTGGTAAGAGCAACCCCTAAAGAATGGAATATATGCTGAGTGGCAGAGATGCTCTTTTAACAGAGACCAATTATCTACAGTCTAGTATAGGATAGAGGTACCTGGTGGTTTGATTACAATGCTGACTCTGAACACCTCTAGTTTTACAATGCTGTTCTCCTGGGACCAGATCTTCAGTCCCTGGTCACAGCATGAGAAGAGAATCTAGCTGGGATTTGGAGCTTTCTGTCCTCCACACCAATCCATTAACAGGAGTCATAAGATGATAGCAGCTGCTTTCTGTATACTCATCCACACAGGACCCCTTCAGACCTATCACGGTGTCTGTGTCATGCAGCATTAGGTACCCAGTTTCATCTCCCTGGCTGGCCATTCTCCTTGTGCTGCCTTTCTAACTAATGGAGACAGAGAGAGTCCTTTGGAGTCCAGCTCACAAGAGGACTCTAAATTAGGTGCTCTTCATGGCCTGAATGGAGATTGCAAAGGAAGCCTAAAGGATCTAATGACACTGAACGGGACAAATGAAGTGCCTTGTGAATACTTCTATGTGCCCGGTTTCTTAAGCATTAGCACCCTGTTTGTTCCTCTAACTTTCTGATGCTGTAGTTCAGCAAGTCACTTGTTTTAGGACTTCCAGAATGAAAACGGGAATGAGAAAGAAATCCACTATCTCCTCACTTGTGCTAGTGTATCTGTTTCTGCCATGAGGCTTTAAAACAAGCTTTTGAACTGGTCAAGATCTATCAACCTGCCTGTATTGGGTTTGCATGGCAAGGTTTTGGTATCAGAGGGCTACAGGTGTAGCTTCTGTGAGAAGCTGCTGGAAGGTTCCCCTACGTCCGACAGAGCCAATGCCAGCCGGCTACAAGACAGACCCGCCACTGGACACTGACCAAGGCCAAGCCCATCAGCTACAGCAGAGACAACATGTGACGAACTGACTGCAACCCCCATTCACTTTCCTCCTGCGCTGCTGGGGTGGAGGAGGTAGAGAAGTCAGGAGTAAAGTTAAGCCCAGGAAGAAAGGAGGAGTGGGGGAAAAGTATTTTTAAGTTTATTTCTCATTATCCTACTCTGATCTGATTGGTAATAAATTAAACTAAATTCCTCAAGTTGAGTGTTTTGCCCGTGATGTTAATCAGTGAGTGATCTCTCCCTGTCCTTATCACAACCCATGAGCCTTTTGTTATGTTTTTTCTCCCCTGTCCAGCTGAGGAGGGGAGTGACAGAGCGGTTTTGGTGGGCACCTGGTGTCCGGTCAGGGTCAGCCCACCACACTGCCTCAGCACTGGTCATATCCCCCCAGCTTGCTGGATCAATCATATTCCTTGAATCCACTCTGTCGTGGTGACCATCGTTGCCACCTGTCTTTCAGCCTTTTCTGGTTTTAGGCTGTTCTTTCCAAGCTGAGGAGGCTGGTACTGCAGAGAGTATTCAAGACGCAGGTGCACTATGGATTTATATAGTGTTGTAACAATGGCTTTTGTTTTTTTCTCTATTCTTAAAATTTTGGCTTGCCTGTTTCGATGTGACAGTTTTGCAGGACTATCCATTTAAATTCAAGATCTCATTTCTGAGACGTGATGGTTAGTTCCCAGCCCATCACTTTACGTATATTTTTCCTGTGTGCCTGCCTGCACTGAATTTCATGTCATTTTTTTTGCCCATTATTGCCAGCATTGTAAGATCTTTCTCAATACACCATAGCTGGTCCTTCTCTTAACTTCCCTGAGTAACTTAGTACCATCAGTAAATTTTCTTCCCTCACTTTTCACCTTTTTATTTTTCAGATCACTTATGAATATGTTGAATAGCACAGATCTCCATGGGGTTTTTCAGTGACGACCTGCCTCCACTGTGAAAACTGACCATTTATTCCTATATTCTGTTTTCTGCTGTCAATCAGTTATTTACTGATGTGAGGATCTTACTTTTTATTCCAGCACATTTTATTTTCTTAAAAGCTTTTGGGGATGGACCTTGTTAAATATCTTTTGAACACCCAAGCAGGTGATATCAGCTGGGTCTTCTGTGTTATCCTAACTGCAGATTCCTTCAGAGAATTTCAATATATTTTTAAGCCAGGACTTCTCTTTCAAAACTTACATTGACTCTTCACAATATGTCATAATTATTCAGATTACACTAATTCTATTATTTCTTGTAGTTTCTAATCATTTTCCCAGCACAGATGTCAGATTTACTGGACTGCAGTTTTCTGGATCTGCCTGAATCCCTTTTTAAAATCTGTTGCTGCATTAATCAGATTTCAGTCCTCTGGCCCAAAATTATTTGAACTAAGAGGCTGTACACCACAATCACCTGTTTCTCTCCTAGCTTTCTTTAGAATTTCTGAGTGAATGTCTCTGTTCCTGACGAGTTGATATAGCTTGTTCTGTCCATTTATTCTATAAACTATTTATGAGCATTTCAATTTGAAGCAAATCCTAAAATGCATTCCATAAATTAAGATTCTGAGACGGGAATCTCTCCAACTTCCCCCATGGTAAGCACAGGTGCAAAAAAAAAAAAAAAAAAAATCACAGCTTTTCTGCTATGGCTTCATCTTTTCCGAATGCTCCTTTCATGCCTTGAGCATCCTACAGATTTTCTGGCAGTAATCATGCTCCTGAAATGTTTGAAAAAAAAGGCTATTATTACTTTTTACTCCTTGTGTAAGTTGTTTCTTAGCTTCTTTTGGAGATTGATTGTTACTTGTTACCTAGGTTGACTCAAGACTCTGGCTTACCATGCAGCCTTAACAGCAACACACCACAGGAGGTGCAACTTCATGGTAGGGTTGAACTTTCCCAACTCTGAGTTACCACCTAACAAAAGGCCACCTTCCGATCCCCAAACCACGTCTTCCCTCCAGCTGTCATGTGCTGGCACTAGTGCTCGGTTATATTAATGAGCTGATCAGGCTGACAACTAACCCTTGTAAGAAACTTATTAGTGTTCTCCAACCACACAGTCCCATGGTGCTTCTGCAGTCACAGGGAGAAGGGAAACAGAGATAAAACTCAAGGTGTAACTGATGCTTTTAACAGCAGTGAATATTTAATTTTGAACCTGTATCTAGGGTTACAGGGGCAAAAGTGGAGCGTGGGCCAGAAATGAGTGGGTGGGTGGGAATGGTGAGTTGAGGTCACCTAAGACTGCTGCCAAATCCAGCTTCTCATCAAACTGCGTGCTGAGTGTAATGCAGAATTCTGACACTCAGGGGCTTCAGATAATCAATTACAATAATCAAGCTTAAGCCTCTTCTAAAGGGATATTTAGGAAAACTTGCAGGGTGTATTTTCCCTGCCCAGTGAAGTTATGTCTTGATTTTCAGATTTAAGAATTAATTTATTGGAAGAGTAGGAGGGAAGAAAAATCAGGGACTGGAAAACTTTCAATACCATTACTAAAATACAGAGAGCTCGGGGGGTACTTAATCCCTATCCTGCACTTCTGTCATCAGCTAAACATTGTTCCCCATTGTGCACACAAGGAGAAGTGCAAAGCTGGCCCAGCAGATTGAGATGAAAAGATTAGAAGCAGAAATTAAAGTCTCCTGGAGAGATTGTTCAGCTATTATATACTGATAAATTTTTCATGGATTTCCATGCGTTTTTAAAAACTATATTCATCTGAACTTGGAAGCTTTAAAAACATGCCTCTGTTTGCCAGCTAGGTGCACTGTGGAAGACAGACCCCTTCTTAGCTCAGCTGGAGGAAGATATACGGAAAAAGAATATAGAGACTGCAGTATTCAAACTATTTGCCCCAGGCTACTTCTACAGTTTCCGATATGTCCTTAAATTCTATATGAAAAGGAAGTGTGAGCTCAGGACACAAGTGAATGGTATCACAAGAACATAAAATGGCTGTACTGGGTGAGACCAAATGTCCACTTAGCCAAGCACTGTCTCAACCAGTAGCGAGAAGCGAGTGCCTAGAGGAGAACAGAACAGGCATGTAATAACACTTCCCCCAAGTACTCTTCCACCTTCCACCAGTCTGAGTCTCAAAGACTACCCGAGCCAGACAAGGTTCATGGGTATTTTTAACCTTTATGGATTTCTCTTTTGGGAACTTGTTCAAAGTTGAAGACATATAAACTTTAGACTATGACTATCCTGTGGCTGCTTAATTATATTATGTCTAAAGATCTTCCTTTGTTTCTTTTCCAGTTGTTATATCTGTCATCTGCCTTAATTTCTTGTCCTGGCAAAGACTGTGCACAAACCATGTGTAGGGACCCTCTTTATGATGCATTAGACTAGACACGTTTATCATTTCTCCCAACAGTCTCCTTTTCTAGGCATCCAAAGAGTCTACTTTGCTTAGTTTCTTTTTAACGGAAATCTCTCTGTTCCTGTGATCATCCTGTTGCCCTTTTGTGAAAAGGCAGGTGAAGGCAATACACAAGATGTGGGTGCACCACGGACTTATACACTGGCATAAGTATTCTATACTGTCCTTTTCTTGTTTATTCCTAAGATTGATTGAACACAGCTAACGGCTAAGCAAATTCTTTCATGGAGCTGTCTTCTATAATTCCAAGATCTCGTTCCTTGTTGGTAAGACAGATGAAAGGCCATAATTTTATTTGTGAAGTTTTGGTTATTCCCAGATGTATCACTTTAACTCTTATCTAAACTGAATTTCATGGGATATTTTAAGGACTACTCACTGAGTCTCATAAGATCCTCCAGCCAGTGTTGCTAAGTGTCCTCCTCCTTATTGTTCTGAAAGCCCCGATATCATCAACAGACTGCAACCTCACTAGGTCACTACATCTCTAGGCACAACATCCTCTTTCAAACTGAGATCCCAAGATGTATTGCTCCACAGTTCTGCCTCCTTCATTTCATCTTCACAATTCCTTGCCAGAGAGACAACAGCTAGTTTTAAATCTCTCTGTCTTTCAACAACACCCAAGTATTTTTGGCTCTGATGGATGCAACGCATGAGACAACAAGGTTTTCAAATCACCTCCCTTAGAAGGATGCCAGTCAGAACTCCCCAGTTTTCTGGGCATTGCACACACACTGCAGTGCTTAGAAACTAATTCTCTTCTCAGTTTGACATCCAAGGTCAGTGACAAACACAGCTTTGAAAGAAGGGTACATCTGAATCCACTCTTCTTGTCAGATGAATAACAACAGCAAAGTGATGCATCTTTAACAAAACCCCCTAATAAGGGTTTTAAAGCACGGTGATCATGGGAATTAACTTGGGAGAACATGTAAAGTGCAGATCCAACTTAATCTAATTAGAGCTCCAACACACAGAAGTTAACCACTTCTCCTGGCAGAAGTAGTTGACAAATTAAATAACCCTCCAAAGAAATAAAAAGGAAATTTTAAAGTGCTTTGGAAAGTTTGGAACCGAAATTTTTTTAATTCTAGCACTGATTTTTTCTGAAAATTTTTTCTGAATTTTTAAAAACTTTTTGAACAATTTTAGCCAAAAAGTTACAGAAATGACTGTTTGAAAATGGCATTTCAATAATGAGAAATTGTTAGCATCTCTTGAGATAGTTTTTCCATTTAAAAATAAAAGTACAAAGGACAAAATAAAAACATAAAAGGTGCTGTTTTGCTGAAGTACCTACATCTGACTTTGAGATATCTAGCAGAGTAGCTACATGGATTGGGAATGAAATCTCTCCCCTGGTCCTCATCAATATATTTATGTTTACAGAGACACGGAACCTCGCAGAAGCCACGGGTCACTTTGTTTTTCCTCTTGTCAGTGCCAACATAACATAAACCAGCACCACTTTTTAGCCATCTCCTCAATTCAGAAACTGGCATGAGAAAATATCTAATGGGCTGTCTGACAGCAAGGAATAATATACCGAGTAAGCTGAAGAATTAAACTTTTTGGAATGGGGAAAATCCATAGGACTGCACTGAAAAGATAATGACAAGAACACAAAGAAACAAAGAAATAACAATCAGCTGTGCAACTAAGAGACTAAATGAAAAATTTAAGAATTATTCTAGGAAGGGTGAAACAAACATGAGAGAGATACCACGTCTAGAATTCATGTCCTCATAACAATGTCAATGAATCACAGAAAAAGGTCTGCAAGAGACTTTGGATGGTCATGGCGTTTACTGCTTCTCAGCCTGTGATCAGGCTGAGGGTCCATGTACCAGGTAAGATATAAGATGACAACTTACAAAAAATTGCAAAAAACCCGTATCTTCTTGTACTTGATATTATTTGTGCTAGCCATCTCCTCACAACTGACTTTTTAAAAACATAAAATACTATATATTGCAGTTATTAAGTACCTCTCCATTTTCAGCCTCATTTGCCAATGACATCACCTCCTTCCGCTAGCAAGCCTGTACCTTGGTTTCCCTAGTGCTTTGAATGCTCATACAGTGCTGTTTCATGCATTTTGTTGGTCACATCTAATTTTTGTGCCTTGATTACCTGAATTCTATCTCTTTAGGCTCGTGATAGTCCTTTAGGCTCATAATTCACAATCTGATTCCTGTAAAATTTCTTTTTGAGACTTTGCATAAGGCTCATGTGTTAACAAAGATGACTCTCAGTACATAGCCTGTCCTCTTCTGCAATGGCATAGCTTCTGCTTGTGCCTTTGGTATCTGTTCTTTGAGAAACTGCTGTCACCATGTCTTTACTAGTCATTTTTCCCTTCTCCTTTATATGAAACCAGTCATTTTATATGAAGTGCCAGTTGCTTAGATTTGTATAAAGTCCCACAAAACACATTGATCCAATCTCTTATTTCTTAATGCTTGTCACATCCCGCTAACAGCCTGTGTGCACTTGTTCCATAGCCTACTGTAAGACTCAGGACAGGAGATTCTCAATGGCATAAAGGAATTGGATACTTTATTCCTATCTAATTTCACCTAAGTGACAACTGAATTGAAAGTCTGTGGGAACTGGGAGCATAAATCCATGTTATGTGCCCAAAAAACTCTTAAAACTCTTACAGGGTGAGGTTTTCAGCTGCTTTTCCCACCCTGAGGAACAGGCATGATTAGAAGGGCTGAGGAGGACCTGTGATGCAACAGGAAACATCTCCAGGAGCAGGAAAGCTGGTAGATCATGGCCCATGATCACCCCTCATTCTCTCCCATATTACCAAACCTCTGTGATTTTCTACTAGTACATATGGAATCATAAAATCATAGAATGGCTTGGGTAGGAAGGGACATTAAAGATAATCGAGTTCCAACCCCCTGCCATGGGCAGGGACACCTCCCACTAGCCCAGGTTGCTCAAAGCCTCATCCAGCCTGGCCTTGAACCCCTCCAGGGATGGGGCATCCACAGCTTCTGTGGGCAACCTAATTTAGCTTGACTCATTTCCTAAATCAACAGATCCAGCAGTCAGTTGCCAGATACATTTAACCATAAAGAGAAAAGCAGTATGCACAAAAAGTGCAGCTGACAAACTGAAGACCAGCTTGTTGAGCGACTCATTCTCTGAGAAGACAAGCTCCTGTGCTTTCACTGAAGTTCCTCAGCATGTTAGGGCTGAGATCTGCTCCTGGGTGCATACAAAAGCTGACACAAAGTCAATTTGCACCACAGTTACACACCCCTGACCTTCCTGATGATGGTGGGTTTGTTGTTTGGTTTTGGGGTGTTTTGTGTGTCTGTCTGTTGTTTTTTCAGTGGGTTGTTTTGTGTTTTTTTCCCTTTAGGCAGAGATCTCATAAGCTCAGAAAGACAATAATAGAAAATGAGAAGCCAAGAACAGATGCTTCTTGATGTTATAGACGTTATTACATATATAAACACGAAATATAGTACTTGCATGTTATTTCCATGACTTAATTTATAGCACAGAACTACCTCCCATCTGAGTACTACTAACATGCTGCCTAATTTTCTAGAACAGCAATGAAATCAAGAGCTGAGCCAAACTTCTCCAGTAGGGTGATGGACCATCAACCAATGGGGCACAAGAGCCGGACTGTTGTGGAGGTTAAGCATTAAGGTCTGATCATCATTCCACTGAAATAAGAAAACTGAAATACTTATAGCAGTAAGAACTGATCCTGCAGCTGGTGAGTTTGTCTAAAATTCATTTTGTGGAGGTGAAACTTATTAAGAGGTGAAGGACAATCTAAAAAAAGCATGACATCCAGAAAGCAGTTATGAACTAGCCACCGACGAAAAAAGCTGTTGCAATGTGTTCAGAAGGGAGATTTTAAATATATTCCAAACACACCTCCAAAGGAGTAACCCACACCAAGATGTAATGTTGTCACTCAGCCCTTCTATATCTCAGTTTTCTCATATGAAAAATGGCACTTTGAAGCTTTAATTGTATGTAAATATTTAGTAGGCACAGCAGTGTTTGGAAAACATTGGGAGGGAAAGATGAAAATGGTTGTGCAGAACCAACATTATTCTATGGTAGAAAACTGATGAAAGCTAGGAACAGATCTTTATCTCCTTGAAAATAACTTCACAGTTAAACAATCTGATTCACTGTCGAAGCTCATAGCCCAACCCTGTTTGTGTAAGTACTTAACCTGAAGGCCATAATATCATGACCAAAGAGTTATACATTAAGATGGCGTAGTCCCTGTTCAATGTCAAATTTTCTTGGTCATTGAAGACAAACAGAACTAAAAACAATGGAAAAAACCCAACTAAAGTGCATTTGGAGTGTACATTGTTCACTGCCATTACTGGTTATCCGTTTAACTGCAAGTGGTGAAAAATTTCAATTGCTCTTGTGCCTTTTTAAACCAATTTTTTAGGCCAAGACACAATTGGTTATAATTTTCTTTTCCCCGCACTGGAGTGCAAGTTACCATTTTGCTTGTTTCTCTGACAAACAAACAAGAAATTGGCAGATATTAATAAATGGATAATTATTCTACATAATTCCTGTCTAATGCATCATCAGTGCATCCTTGGGCAATGTGTGTTTCTGGGTAACCTGATTAGATTTTGACCTACACTCTACTATTATCTTCCTGGTGTAATAAACGCTATCGCATCATTTCCCATCTACACTATCAAAAGATCTAAGATATGAAGAAAGAAAGAAGCTACTAATTTGTTGCACTATGTAGAATTCCACTGCAAATGACCTATTAAGGACTTCAACAGCACTGCTGACATCTTTAAAGAAAGCTCTTTCTCTTCCTAGCTAAAGAAACCTATTGAGTGACAGCCATCAGTCAACTGGGAAAGATGAGTGATAAATACAAAAACAAGAGGTACCTGATTGAAGTGGGCAATGTGCTAATCTTGTCATCACATTTACAGCCCCCACTACTAAACTTCTTTCCATTAATACAGCCAAAGAGCATTCAACTGCTGAATGGAATATTCTGCTATCATGTGCCTGAAGACACCCTTCAGGGATTCCCATGGTACCACTGTGCAGGGACAGACAGAATGAAGAAAAAATGACACTATAAACTCTGAAGGTGTATCTGTAATATTGCATGTATACATAGGAAGATTAGATCACACATTTACTTTTTTACAACTACAAAAGACAACATCCCAATTACACAGTTATCCAAGCATAAACCAGAAACTGCTGACTTGTATGAAAACAAAAACTCTCACAAACAAAACACTACGCTTATGGTTGAATGCCCGATGTTCCTATTACTTTGGCAACTGCTTGCAGTGCTATCTAATTATACTGCATTTCAGTTTGGAGCAAGATTTGACTGAGTACTGTCTTTATATATTCAGCAAAGTTAACAGCTTTCCTGGAAACGGTCTAAAGTTTTTATTTGGCACAGCTATCTCTTCTTCTATATTTAAGTCAAACTTATACCAGAGCTTGTTCTCTCTTAGGATAGCAGCAAATATCAGCTACAGACAAGCGATAACTCTTGAAAATACTGGTTACATATGAAAATCCCTGACTTCTGTATGTTATTTTTGAATTACAATTTTTGTTTCATTATTAAATTCTTATCTTACAATACCAGACACTTAACAAGTTTACATATATGCAATCATTCATTAAATCTAGAAAAAGAGATGATTTTTATGATGAATGTATTAGGGGGCTTAACTAATTACATTTTGCTGTCACGATGTAACATAAACAATTAGAATTTGTATTGCAATTTATTTTGGAAAATGCTAGATAGATAAAAACAAAGGTCAAAAGTCATCGTGGATAATAGCTGATGGTTTTGATAATGCTAATTATATATTACTAAAGAATAAAGGTAGGAAGGGAAATATGAGCATTAAAAGAAAGATAAACATCCCAATGCTGAATTTAAAATGAAAAAAAGAAAAAAAACTTTAAATGTCTTTGTAGCTCACTGTCATAAACCTAAGACATAATGAAGCCTGAATTAAAAATGTCAGTTTCTGTGAATGTTGATAACTTGGTTCTTTGTTGTACAAGTCAAAATGTGTCTGTTTGATGGGTTAAAATGACAGTCTGCAAATGGGAGAAGCTAGAGCTAAAAAAAGAAGACCCCCCCCACTTCCCAAAAGACTTATACAAAGTAGGCCCGTAATGCAGTACTTTAAGGAGAAGACCTGTAGGGTAGAAGAGCCAGTACCTTTAGGAAGTAACCAAGCAGCACTAAAAGGCAATGTCCATGGCCAATCAAAACTATTTCTCTAGCTGCTGGGGCTCTTGCATCTCTGTCTTCACAGTAGACTGGAAACCCTTTGTACTAATTGCCAGACTGTACCAGATTTTCTGGTTCAGTTCCATCCCATAATTGACCGACAATGATGGGCAAGGAAGGGGAAAAATTCAGGCTCACCACTGCAAGCAGAGGGTCAGAAATGGTTTCATAGGGAGCACATCACTGCTTGGCACTAAATGCAGGGTTAAGCAAGCATCATCTGTACTTTCTTCTAATTCCTAGGTTAAAAGGGGGATGGGAAAAACATTCACACTGTAGCAGGGTAAAGAGAAGACTTTGAAAGCTGGCACATCTTCTGCAAAAATCTTCCACAGAGACAAGAAAGTGACTAGAGGATTTTTGGAAGCTGGTATCTAATCCCAGTATCAGTATATTACTCATATTAAAATAAATAAAGCAGTTGTGAAATTACGTTACTCCACAAAAAGCAACCTCCCACATTTACAGTGAGCGTGGAAATATTTGTCTATAAAGTTACTTTTCCAAGGAATTAAAATAATTCTCAATCTTATACACTGAAAAGGTTCAAATAGAAATATATGTATAGAAAAAAATTTGTAATTAAAAAGGTAGAAATAATTTAACATAAACTGCATATATTAAAGTTAAACATTTAAACAATACACTTAAATTCACAAATAAATATTTACTGTGCGTCTAATCTAGTTCACCGCAGCCTATACATATGTACATTTTTATTGTTGTAGGGTCTTTTGCTTATTGTTGAATTGCTTTAATAAATCTATGAAAAACTTAATTGAAGAGGAAAACCCCACAAATTGTTTCAGAAATTGGACTAATGACAGAATCTTTCTGATCACGAATCTTATTTACTCTCAATTGTTCTCCGCCCACTTTATTTCAAGCAAACAGCACCCCCAATAGCATTTCCACAAAACAATAAGACTGTTCTGTCACCAAAGTAAAAAAGAATGAGAAAAGCAAAGAAAGAAAGAAAGAAAGAAAAAGAAAACAATCCAGTGCTTATTGCAAAGCGGTTCAAAACCATACGATTGTCTGTGCTACCCATGTCCTGGAAATATCACGCCCACAGGTCAAACACATTCCCTTTAACTCTTACCCTATCTTTGGAGCATACTTATTTGCAGAATACCCGCTCTCGAAACACCTCATTGTGCAGGTACACACTCCTGACTCTCACTAGTTAGTTACAATTCCGTTTCTGTCAGAGGAAAGGCACACTTCCCTCAAATCCATCCCCTCTCTAACCCCACCACCTCTCACTCCGAGAATGGTTATTTTCCCTGTTAAGCTGAAACCTGCTCCCCTCCCTTGCCCTCTACACAAGCTCCAAATGAGTGACAAGCTGCAAAGTTCTCCGAACTAGGCCAATAAAGTTAGCATCTTAAAGCACAGACAGCAGAGGACTTAGGCAAAAGCTTACCTTTCAAACCCTGAACAGAGCTGTCTTTTATGAGGCCTATACAGCTGACAAGTCCTGGGACTTTCTCAAACACAGGACCCATACAGGTGAAATTCTAATAGGTGGTAAACACCTGAGAACTGGACAAGAAGACTACAAGAAAAAAGAAATCAAATGAGGAAAATGTCTTCCCAGAGCCACAGTCAGCTCTTGTGCATGGGGAGTTACGAATGCACTGGCTATAGACTTTTGTCCAAAGCTGTAGGTTTTTTTTTTTTTTTAGTGAAGCTAGATTAGTTCATACAAAACTCAACAATACAGCACTGAAACCCATTGTTGATATTCAACATTTTTCACATAGCGGAACAGAATAGACAATACGGTATCTAGGAAACCATGGGCTGGATTACAAACTGATGATATCTCATCCTTCTGGAGGGCCTGTAATCCTTTTTATTACCTACCACAGAAGGGGGGAAGAAAACCCAAAACAAAACACCGCAGCATAAACCACCCCGTATCGATAATGTTTGAACTTTTTTAATAAATAAATGAATTTAATCTTTTTCCTACTTCTGTCCTAAGCTTACCCCCCCCCCACTGCAATATGCATATATAATGAAATAAGCGCCTTTCACACGACTTAACTGTTAAATGCACAGCGTTCACACCGTCCTGTGCCATGAGGCTCATTTTAAAAACCGCTTCCACATTATGTATTTGAAAACAGGACTGTACCCGGTCTCATACTATTTTTTACAACACTTTGCAACTTAAACATAATAACGTCTGTCTTATTCCAAAACAACACAAACCGTATTTTCCTTCATACATAAAGTTATAACTGCAGTTACTGCTGGGTGTATCACCATATTTGAAACAATGTAGTCGCTCGCTCATTTTTAACAAAAATTTCTTCCATTTTCAAACCTCCATTTAAACAGTCTATATCCTTGCACCACATCACATCTCCAGTTCTCAACGCCCTCGGTTCAAACGTCCTTCAGTGCAAACTCCACTTTGTCTATTTTTGCAGCACTTCTACTCCGCACAAAAACAAACAAAAAAAATACAATCTTTCTAGGGGATCCCTTTACCCCTGCACAGATTACTTTTTATGTTCCACCCTCACTCCATTTCTGCAGACTCCAGTTCCCATATTTTCCTTAAAACCCCAAATAGTCTAGGTAGCCACAGAAGTGATTGTTCCTACCAGTTTCTTTTCATCACTTCTGCAATTGACCAATTGACAACTGATTGATGGTTATCTTTTCACTTCCACAATGAAAGAAATTACCATCACTATAGCTATGTACAGTAAATGCCTCCAGAGTAAATTACATGATTCTAAAATTCTCCTTAGCTCACTTAGTAAAACATCAACACAAAAAGTTTCTTTTTTGCCTCTCTTCCTGTACTGCAGATTTGGCCTTTCCTGTCAGCTTCAGAAAAGAACTTGACAGCTTCTTTAAAAAGAGGAGTATAAAAGAACTTGAATAAGGGATGGCACAGGGCCGGGCTAAGGCTTCCATTCTCTGCAAGTGGCTATTCTTTGCACTGAAAAAAAAATTAGGCATGTGAGCACCGATAAGCCACATAAGAATACCCCAAAGAATATTCCCAGTGACCTTGAGATTTTGCTGCAATTCCGTATCCATTCTCTGCTGGAACAGCTTCATGAATTCTGAACTTCAGAATGACTAACTTATTTCCAGAATGTGCAATTTATTCCTTGTAGGGGGAAAAACACTCCCACAAAATTAAGAGGGAAAAGCATTTGTCACTACAAAATAAAATAAATTTGTCCTTGTATTTTTGCAATAGTTGAAATGTATTTACAAGAATTTGGCTCCATTCCCATAGCTGGTTTTAGTGATGTTGAGATGGAAAAGAGATGTAATTCTATCTAAAACCAAACCCCTCTTACTTTTATCAGAATTTTTAGCTCCTATGTGGAAAGACAGTGAAAATTTTTGATTGCTGAACAATTAAGGGCAGTTCTCAGAGCATTAAATATGCTGCTGAGAAAGACAGAGAATGATTTATCGGTTTTTGTTCCATCTGGGAGAGCCCTTTAAAAAAAAAAAACAAAACCAGACTCATTATTTCTTATTATTTAACTAAATACTAAAGGAGAAATCTAATTCTCTATTGGTGTCACCAAAAGATTTTGTAATGCTATAAAAGCCTGTCCACAGTACAAGATACAACCTCTAGCAGATCCTCTCCAGTACAAATTATGCCTTTTAAAACTTGCATTACTTTCTGCAGGCTGATAATCTCTATGAGTGTTTGGCACTTCAGGTCACCACTATCACTAGCTTTTAAATAATAAGCTTTCCTGCATTTTAGTTATAAGCAAACATCAGGACCATCTCATCTTCAAGTCCTCTTCACTAATTTAGTCAGGAAAGGCATTTTCTTGCATTTTATGCTACCTTGGACGGAGCCTTCCTAAAGAGATGGGTCCATATTGGAGGATACTTTACTCTCTCCTCTGTATCAGACATCAGTCTCACCAGACCTAAGCGGGAGGTTATATAGCGGAGCAAATGCTTTTCAATAACTCTTTTCAGTTATATTTTCACCTCTGAATCTACCAGCAAGATTACTTCTCGATATCTCTACCCTGTACTGGTATCCAAAAGAGATGGGCAAAGAAGAAACAGAAGAGATTTGACCTGAAAAACCTACCCTCCAACAAAAGACTAAGGCTCACCTAAAAGAAGACTAACCATGGTCTGCAGTTACCTATTGCTGAAAAGACTTCTGAGAGTAAAGGACTCTTTGTTATTAGCAGGAAAGGAAAGTATAACAAAATATGGAAGGTAACGCATCCAGGTGTTTCATGACAACTATTAGAGTACTAGTAAGGAAATTATTGAAGTAAAATTAATATTGTTCATCTCTTTCAATGATGTTACTTTTTCAACGAATTCTGTGCCCATGTACCAATATCCAGTGAGAAGTAGCTGGTATTAAATCAGTAAATTACAGGGAGTACTGCTGTGCTAACTAGATGAAAGGAGGATGGCTGCTAATAATGTATATAAATATGATCTGAAAAGGGACAACAGAGAATAAAGAGGAAATACAGTGCGGGTCATCTTTAGTTGACTTAAAATTGCATTTTAAACAATTAACCACAATTACAATACAAATTTGTGCTGGGAAGAACTGCAACTGAAACCAGCTACAACTGTCTTAAAATACACATTGCAGATTAATAATTCTTTCTAGGAAACATCTTTGTCCACATATAAATTTATTCTTGAATATTTCTAACAGGCATATTTCCTAGACCAATTATCTTTTCAGAGCTGAAAAAAGCCTCTGGTAATCATTTAAAGAACAAAATCCCCAAATATTTACTTGTAATATTTATTGAGTAATTTAAAATATGAGATTAAAGGTTAATAGCTTTGAAATAATATAGCATTCTTGATTCTCATCAAGCAAACAGTTTAATGATGCAAGAAAGGAAAGATATAACTGATTTTCACACAACAAAACTTTAAACTGGAGGCTTTCAAAGCTATGATGCATGTCATGTACATGTATTTAAGTCTAGCTTTTTCTTAACCTGAATGAAGGTCTGAACATTTACACAAGAGAAAATAGAATAGAACTAAGTTTTAACTTCTGCAAATCTGATTTCCAATTATTTCTAACAGAAAGACTTATTTTAAACCATATTTGCATTGCTAGATGTCAAGATGACAGCTTTCTGAGATGCATGACATGGGTTACTCACTTCAAGGTGAAAGGAAATTTGAAGAGTAACCTTCAAATCCTTTTATGTCATAACTCCTTCCCAGGAGAGGTGAAGGAGACAGCAGGGACTACATTTATAAAGCCACCTCTTGTTTTAGTCTCTTGTTTCTGGGTGCAGGCTTTTAAGTATTTGCATAATATATGATCCCTGCCTTTTTGTTGCCAAGCATTTGTAGTAAGTACTCCACAGTACAACAAGAGTATTGAATAGAAGCCAGAAAACCATCTATCACCTCTGTTTTTTTTTAGTATGTTTCATTGGGTTCCATGATTGGTACAAAACATATATATATATATATCCTATAAAACACTTAATCCCCGTGTGCCAACTAAATACATAATGTTTGCGTGTTAAATTTGAAAAAAAAATAAAGGCAAAAAAAAAAAAAAAAGCTTTATTAGGCCAAAATATGGGTTAGAGTTTATTTAGACAATTCAAGGGTCTGGTAATTTCCAAGGCAGCAACCGCCCATGAAGAGAAGTGCTGCAGGAATAGCAAACATTTCAACTGCCTCTTTGTGGAGTACATATGCAACCTGTACGACCGCTCCTAGAAGTATACCAGCAAACTACGTAATGTCAAAGGGATAACTAAACAACAACAGAGCTTTCCATAAAGGATCTAAAACCAAAAGAAGCTTTGAGAAGCCAAGGCACTGGTCTCTGCAAATGCTAAGGGTTTTGTTATAAACATTATTATAAAAGATTCTATCAATCTAAATAAACCCCTTTACTAACACTCATCAACATGATTTTTGAATGTTTTAGAGGCATCAACGCAACCAATATGATGTAGACTAATGGAACGATTTTCAATATAATCTCCTAGTAAGCCTATGAAGTTCAGACTGTAGTTATAGCTCTTACTTTAATATGAACTAATTTTTAATCATACTAAAGTACTTGAAAATTAATATACCCTTAGACTCTCTTCTCCATGTCGCCATCTCCATCAAACCAAGAGTGTTTATTCTGCTCCTTCTCTGTGCTGTGTTTGAGAGTACGAACAAGGAGAGCATGTGTAGCAAGGACTTACCAATGACAACTGTCAATAAAGAAGAGAGGGAACGTCTTCAGGACTGCTGCAGCTTGTTTGAAAATTTAACAACCTACTGTTTTTGCTGCTTTCAGGGAAGGTAGTGCTGTTGCTATTTAACATGATAGTCCCTATTGGGTCTCATGACTTAATACAGGTTCTTAAAGACTGACACAGTCTTTGCTACACAGACGATGAATGACCGCTTAGACAGTGAGAGGCTATGAGTTCAGTGTATTATTCAAAGGCATTGATAGTTAAGATGTTGAGATATGGGTTAGAGGAGGGGACAAAAATATTTACAACTGCCACTCATTCAAAATTCCTCCTGAACATGAGTTCGGAATCTGCTGTTACCCCCCTAAAGAAGAACAACAATCTTTGGGACCAGCAACCCTAAACACTTCACTTTTTAATGCAATCTATTATTAAAAAAATCCCAATAGAAAAGACAGAAGGATGCGAGTGCTGACCCTGCAGCCTACGAAGGAGACCATGAGGTACTAAGCACCGAACAGCAACGATCTGAACACCGAGCCTGATGTGAATATTTTAGTGTTTTTGTTTCTGGAAGTAACCTATTAAAAAGCGCCCCAACAACCAAGAACAAGACAACATATTTTCAGGGACTCAGAATGCACCTTTTAGAGAGGAACAGGTCTTCTCTGATGTACCAAAGGAGGAGGAATATAATGTATAGAAGCAGAAAACCTGAGCACTTTCCTCCTAACCTCTGAAACTCAAAAGCAAACTCATGTGAGCTTTAAGTCTGAGGACATGTACGTGGAGGAGGGCCATAACTACAGCAATGTATCATACAAGACAGTACAACTGAACATTTTGCCTATGAAACAAAGCAGCAAGGACAAAATCAGAGGAGTTCTGAGTTGGAGGAAACATTCTGCAAAGAGAAGCAGCGTCACCATTGTGTACCACACAGAGAAGCACAGTACTGTATGCAACCTGAACACACGAATGTGACCAGCTGCAACTTCAGGCAGGAATGTGTTTCTGCCCAGGATAACTGAAATGGCTTGTCTGAAATTAAGTGCATTAAAAAGTGATCTCATTTTACTGAGCAATTGTGAATTCCATTGATCTCAACTGAAAGTATATATACAATTTAAAACCTAAAATTAGACACTTTGATCCATATTTAAGAGTCAAAATAAGCAGCACGGGGTCTGAGGAAATCAAGCTCTAAAAACAACCAATATTATTTATAAACACATTTCACAGGGAGGAAGAAGTAACAGATTAACATTGCTGAATGCTGAAATGGAGACCCAAGGCTTGATCCAGCACCAAAGAAATCAGAGGCTTTGTCATATAGAAATACATAGAGAAGGTCTACTGTGCCCTCTTTCCCCCGCTTTAGAGTGAAAAAATGGCACAAGGACAGCAGAACACAGGTATCTCCCCTGATTGTGATACTTTTTCAAATGGACCAACCATTTCCTTGTAAGCTATCCTGTGGTAATTAAGAATACATGGATCTACAGCGTGCATGCTGTCTGTGGGACAGCTACAGACATCTGCACATTCTATAAAGCAAAATGATAAAGAATAATTTCATCATATATTATGAAAGTTAAGTTTTATACTGTTAATACTACTTAAGGTATAAAAAAAGTAAGGTCTGACAGAATATTAACTCAGCCATCCGACAGGTAGTAAAAATGATGTAAAGAAAAGGCAACATGTCCTTTATAAAAAATAGCAGTCTGTCATACAACTGCTGTAACCTTTTGTCTCTTAACCATATATATTACTAACTGAATTATTGTATAATCTAATGCACAGTTTCCTTTATGCAGTTGAAGTAATTCACACAGCTTGGTTCACAAAACAATGACAGAGCATAATTTTATATTTTCACATGCCTGGCATTGAACACAAGCTCATTTGATTTGTTCAGGAGTATTTTGCATTCCTGGAGTACACCAGCAGTGGCTATAATGTCTGATGTAAGTGTATCATCCAATGTGTTTATTATAGCCATTTCTCTGGAGCTGCTACAAGGGAACCCCTTTGAGGCTAGATAAAAGTTTGCCAAAAATAATATTCAAATATTCTTTTAATCAAAACAAGATAAAGAGGAGATTAGTGCCACCAGTGTCAACACCACCACTTCCAAAACATATGCTCAAATAAAACATGAAAGCTTTGGGGGATTGGTTTTGCAAGCTTCAGTAGCTTACACTTCCTCTTCTCCTCCAACTCTATGTATTATTAAAATGCATCAGCTGACGATGTGTGTTAATGACAAGCTTCATCCTCAAAGGACTCTAATTCATTAAAAGGGACTATCAACCTGCAATTCTCAGAATTTAAAACAAAATATATATTTAGATTATTAATTATGAATTTGATTTCAATATAGAAGCCTAGATTCTTTTAATGTCACTAAAAATAAAACAATGAAAGAAGCATATCCCAAGAAAAAAATAATCCACATAAATATCCAGTAAAATTTAATACCCAATTAAATCTAACAGCAATGAGGGCTTTCTCTCCATAAAATATCATTTTTCATTACTATCGTACCTGGCTAAAATTGAATTTTTCTTTAAATCAGAGTTGTTCTTTTTCCACTTAGATTGTAAAACAATTATACATTATATTTTTAAATTTTACTTATCATGTGTTTAACTTTCAGATTCTTGAAGAGAATGTAGGGCATTCATTTGTCATCAAAGTTATGCCCACTGAATTTTTATTCAAAATACAGGAATTTCCATTCCTCCTCTGCTTTGGCAAAATTTCATGTGTACAAAATCTAAGGACTGAACCCAAAAAATCTTAATTAAAAAAGCATGGTTTCTGATTGTGGGAAAGCAAACTAACAAGATTGAGAGATATTAATTAATATTAATTGAGAAACACAACCATGTGAAAGCAAAGCTCAAATATTAGAGAAACTTAATATATAAAAGTTCTGTTTCTACAGTGCTCTGAAATTCCATAAGAGCACAGATCTTGGGCACACTTGCATCTGTCACCTCAGTAGCACTTAAATGAACACGTCTGTTATTTGAAATAAAGATGCCTATCAGTGGAGGGATATCATGATGGCTTTGAAGCAGAAGAGGTTGCTGCACTCTTTGTATTACAGATATCATAAGCTGAAAATTTGGCACGCATTTAAAAGAGAGGAGGTGTATTAAACCACGGGTAACAAAAATAAATAGTCTTCAAAAAATGTATGGTCTTTACAGAAATCTTTACAGATTTCATACATGTTTAGTGAATAAGCAGAACATTTCCAGCCACTCTAGTCTCTCACGTGACCATTACCAATTTGTCACTATGGAATTCCAAGGCAATAGTAGAAAATACGTAATTCCTGTACTAAATATGTTCTGAAATTCTCAAAAAGTTTTATTTAAGCAATGCAGTGCATAGGCAAAAAGACAATATTTGAACACAGCTTCTAATTTTCTCTGACTCTGCAATTAAAAAAATCAACTAGGTTTGCCAGATTATTGCGTCCAAAAAAGAGACCAATTCCAGGGGCTTTTATTTGCACAAACAATGGCATGGGATATGATTCTTTCTTGAAGGTTTTGAAATATGATCTTTTCACTATTTGGTAGTCAGGTCCATAAAACTCACTTGTATCCAAGTACAAAACTGATTCTAATATGGCTCTCCCAGCCAGTGATCGTCCATGATTAAGGTAACTGTAAGGGGAAAACTAAGTTCATAAACTCCCTGACATGCCAACTAAGTCACTGAAAAACTCTTGATTCCTTATATTCTAGTCTTTTCCAGCTTGTTTTTCATATCACCAACATTAATATATAAGAGAATTATTAGAAGAAGCTCAAAGCTGTCTTTCAGAGAGCACAATTAACATAAGACAGACGTACCTCTGGAGGCGCTGATACAAGGGCAGAATCAAATCACAGAGTTTCAGGAAGAAGGTGGAAAAGGTACTTCACTGCAAAGCAGTGCAACAATGAAACTGTATCTGAATGGCAACAAATTACTTAAACTCATAGTATACCCGACAATTTATTTTGAGAGCCATGTACTAAAAATTTAATGATTTGTTGTGCAATATCCCTGAGTTCTAGTTCATCTTCCCACCGCTAAATAACAGTTTTCTTCCTGTAGTGAATACACAGAGCTCAAAGTTACTTGTTTGTAGGATAAGATTACATACTTACAAAATCATAGCAGATCATTCACCACTAAAATGTCTGTGAAAATGCCTGTAAAATCCAGTAAGTCTGGCTAAGCAGCTGAAGAGGCTAAAGCCCACATTATATCAGGCAAACATATCATGTGTGTACATAAAGGGACACACTTAAATAGCTGCCAAACGCTGCACTCTGTAATTACTCTTCAGCCCACGTTTACCACACAGAAGATGGTATCTTAAATGTAAATAGTGTGTATTGCTTGGGTTTGGGGCTGAGTTAACATTTATTATTTGCACAGGACGAACAGTCTCATTCTTCCTGTGTGATGCTTCCAAGAGAAGATTGAAAAGCCTTGATCTCACCTCCAGGTACTGAGAAACCAGATGGAAACCAGGCCAGTAACCTTCACCAGAGACTTGATTTAATTGTGCTGCCGATGCATCTCAGAGGTTTAGCATGTATTTATAAAGCACACCCAACACTGTCAACTTTTCGCCTTGTAGGTAAGGTTAAGTTAGCAACTTGTCCTGGAAAAGCAAATTTTTGCCCTCATGGTGGCAGAGAGAAACTAGAAAATATAATCCACTGGACTCTATTGGCTCAGAATCTAAACGGCAAATAAAACAAATTTCACATTTTTTGTGAAAAAATGGTGTTAAGTGAAATTATAATTTTGAGAAGCAGGAAGAACTTTTTCAAGTTTTTCACCTTACGCCGGCAGTACCACAAACTTTTATAAACAAAAGACATATACACGATATGATCGTTAAAGCAGATATTTTCCCCCAGAGTGTAAAAGTAAAATTAGAAAGGAATTGCTTTTATGTAAATTTTCTTGGAGAAAGTTATTCACTTGCAAAAAATGCTTTTAATTTGAATACAGCTTTTCTTTTTGAAGAAATCCAGTATTTATTGGGAAAAAAGTTTAGAAAAATATTTCCATATCCTAATTGGAGTTAAAAAATCTTAACTAGAATATAGTTTTATATTCAGCCTTACTTTCCTATTTTGACAATGTGTGCCAGTGTGGATGCTCAAAAAAAAAAAAAAAAACCCACTTATTTTTCAGTACTTTCCAGTACTTTCAGTGCTAGCAATTTTTTTAATTACAAAATTAGTAGAAGATCTTTTGTCAGTTGCTTCACAGCAGATGTATAATAAAGCTAATTAATAAAAATTACTACTTGGCTAAGTAGTGTCTTGGGGTTTTTTAAGTTTTTCCCAGTTACCCATGACCTGAGTTATGCTATGCTGGTGTGCATAGTCTGAAAGAGAAAAACTGCTTGTACGGACGACAGACTCGAGAAACCATGC
Organism: Pterocles gutturalis; assembly: GCF_000699245.1. NCBI lineage: Eukaryota > Metazoa > Chordata > Aves > Pterocliformes > Pteroclidae > Pterocles > Pterocles gutturalis. The sequence goes on from NW_010107854.1 coordinate 50,477, forward strand.
AACCCATCACTTGCTTACATATTACTTTATAAACTTAGTCTCCAAGATCATGAAAGAAAGGACTTTGATTTTCTATTTATAATTATGCTATCACCAAATGTCAAAAGCTACAGCTGAATAATAGTTTTTTTTCTTCAGTTAGTAGAAATATAAAGAAGGGAGTCTGGATATTTCAACATTAAAGAACAGTTAGAGTTTACTTTCTAGAAGTTATAGTTTGGTTACTTTGCATTATTTACCACTGGCAAAATCTTTATGAACAATACTAAAATGGTTATATACATCTCTTGTACATCTCATGTAGCAGTGTCAAATCACTTTTAAAAAATTAATGGACCTAACTTTAAAATAACACTAGTTATAGGAAAGTTTCATTTTAACAGTCTCAAAATGGGGGAAAAAAAGTTTGTCCCAGGTGAAACACCACCAGGGAACAGAATCCAGGAATCTTAACTCTCCATCATTTGCTTTCATGTATGAGTCTATATTAGTTTATTGGGAAATATATTTAAAAACAAGGTCTGTCCTACAGTGATGGTATTAAGACTGCCAAATTCAAGAGGTAAGATATGGCCCTGAATTATATGCACCATCTCCAAATCCTTCTTGAATCCCATACTAAAGTCTTACCCAACCCTGGATATTGCAAGCTAAAATTGAGATGCAATCCTCTACATCCTTCTGGCCAAAAATAAGAGATTTACCAGTAGAAAGAAGTGTTTCAGCTACTTGGACAAGACGTTTCATATTTACTATGTTTTTTAGAAATCAGTATCCCTTGGTCTGAGCCATTAAAAACTATTCTGAAGAACTGAAAGAACTCAGAGATTTCCTTCATGTCAAAAGGAAACAAGAGGGCTTCTATCCCTAGCAATTAAAAAATGGAAGGGCATGACCTAATGTGAGTTTTAATTACTGTATGGGGGGCAATTGACCTTTTTTCAGGCAGTTGAGGGGTAACTGTATGAAGGACCCATTTCCCATGAAACCAGCCTCCCAAGATTTCATCAAACAAAATGATAATGAGCTATTCCAGTTGAAATGAGCTGATTAGTTTTTCCCCCCAGCTGCTGTTCAATTAATGAACCACTTTTAAAAATTTTGAAATGAAGTTCATGAATCATCTATTTTTATTTTCTTAAATTGAAAACTGATAAATGAATTCAGCCTCTTGGTGACACAAACAAAAATAGTTTGAATTTCAGATCCTGAAGAAGTGTTACCAATTTAGAAAAAAAAAAAAAAGCAATTTAAAATGCAGGGTGAATATTGAGCAGCAAATATTCCTAAAGAACTGTTAAAATACAGATGATTGAAGTAGCAGCTAAAAAAAGGGGATGCAAATGACTCTTAAATGAAAGGTTATAGAGCATGAGATGTGTTTAATCCAAATAACAAACTGTTGTTGTCAATGAAAGATCTGATACAAACCGATTTAGATAATACAGAAAAATGAACACACAATTTGACAGCTACCCTGGATTTACAGAATCATAGGATTAAATGCTTTCCACTTATTCAAAGAGGATTAGTCAGGATACATTTATTTATTTAAAGCAGATCTTTTACAGAACTAAAGAGTTTACAAATGATACGGAGTGATGGAAAATAGAAAATCCATATCAGCTTTAGCTTCTATCATTCAGCCACAGATGTGAAACTGCTTACTATCAAATATGCAACATAGTGCATTAGAAAAATAATAATAATATTAATAAATGTGGTGTAGCCTTAAACTATTTAGTCAAGGAAAGAGAACATTAAGATACTTGCATAGGCCATTTGCAGAGAAAGCTAACAAAATGTGAACATACTAATGAAACATCCGCAACTAGAGCTGATCCTTGAGAAACAGGTGCAAGCCAGGGATAACGCCAGTGGAACTGCTATAGCTACAGTCAGTGTGAGGAGGAAGATATTAACCAGATGAGACTGAAAAGCAAAATTCCTGCATGCGAGTCCAAGAACTGCTGAAGACTCACTACAGGGCACTGATTAAGTCACTTCATTGTTCAGCTCCCATCTCTGTTAAGCAGAGAAGATTTCTACCTTGCAAAGCACTAAAGTTTTAATTAAATGCCTGATAAGTAAGTGGTTTAGCCTTATAGCAAAAGCTTCTCCTCATAAGCAAAATAATAACAGCAACATTGTTTGAAAGTTTCTGCTTGTGCCAGAAACGTGTCAGAGCCTAATTTTCATCTCTCCTGAAGGATATTTATCATGCTCTGGCAGTGCTTTGCACTGGCTCTGGGATTCCATTTCATCACCAAGGTGGGAAAAGACAGGTATAATGAAGCAAAAAATCAAAATCTTGTTTGGTTGTTTTACTTTTATTTTTATTTTTAATTTTTATTTTTATTTTTTTCCAAACAATCTGAGTATTAGAGGCCAAGGAAGTGAGAAATGCCACTAAATATGAAATAAATGGAAAATAAACAATAAAGTGTAACTGGGTCACTGAAGTGTTTGCAGATTCACAGTTGAAATTTGCATAGCAAATGCCAGTTTCTGAATTCAATATAACATCATCTTATTGTCATCCCGATGTTGCTGTGCTTCTAGCACTCCCACTTCAAGAATCAAATCACCTTTCTGCATATCAGTTCAGGTTCTAGCTGCAAAGCAGTTGTACAATTGCAGCTCATAAGAACATTTGGCTGACTGGGTAACGTTTCTTCCCTTCAGATCATCTGTCATCAACATCCCTGTTTCCCCACCTAACCCCAAACCTGCAAGAACTATCTAAAGAATCAAGACAAGACAAAAGAAAGTAGCTGCCACACCTACTGTTTACTCTTTGCACGTGACTAGTACCTAGGACACCAGCTTGAAGACAGCAATATGAGCCTTTTGAACTGAAATTAAAACTGATCAATGCAAGCGCCTTCACTAAATGAGCTATATGCAGCATTAGCTGCAGTGATGTACCTGACTTAATTTGCATCACATGAAATGATCCAGATAATGACAGTGACCTCTGTGCCTGTTCATTTCATTTCCCCAAACTGCTGGGTCTATCATTAACCAGGCAAGATAAGATAACAGATGGCTATGAATTAATCCTATCTTCAAATATCAAATCCAAAAAAGTGTCTCAATTAAGACAAATTAATTTAAATTCAGCATTGTAGCATTAAGTTAATATATAATTTTGTGTCCACTTCAGGATACAATAATGCTTTCTTACTGATGGCAATGTTGATAAGGTAAAAACTGTAAAACTCCCCAAATGCATTACTTGAATAATTTTCCTCAGATTTGAAAAAGCAGATATGGGTGAACTTGTAGATTCATTTAAATTTTGACCCTAACTTCCTAATGATATGTAAACAAGTAAGAGTTGGCAATATAGCTACTGTTTTAGGGAGGTGATTGTCCCCCTCTGCTCTGCTCTCGTGAGACCCCACATGCAGTACTGTGTCCAGCTCTGGGGCCCCCACCATAGGAAGGACATGGACCTTCCAGTACTTAAAGGGGGGTACAGGAGGGATGGGGAGGATCAGGGAGTGTAGTGCTAAAACAAGGTGTAACTGTTTTAAGCCGAAAGAGGGGAGATCTAGATTAGATACTAGAAAAAAATTTTTTACAGTGAGGGTGGTGAGGCACTGGAACAGGTTGCCCAGAGAAGCTGTGGACGCCCCATCCCTGGAGGGGTTCAAGGCCAGGCTGGATGAGGCTTTGAGCAACCTGGGCTAGTGGGAGGTGTCCCTGCCCATGGCAGGGGGTGGGACTGGATGATCTTTAAGGTCCCTTCCAGCCCCAACCATTCTACAGTTCTATGATTGAGACCACTCTGAATTTCTATCACTCAGGCAGACCTGTCAACTCAATCCAATCCTGAGGACTCTTATAATAAAAAATTCCTACAGAATTTTTATATAAGTAGCTAGGGGACTTGTAAATCTATTTATAGAATATATATATGTATATAGACATTACTTTCTCATAATACATGCCAGATGAAGAGAGAGAAGCAGGAGCATCAGCAGCAACAGGAAATAAAGACTGCTTTGACATGCCTATGCCTTATTGTTTCATAGCTTGACTCTGACTGAAACTACAAATTCAAGTCCTTTGAGCTGTCTGTGGTAGACAATGCTTCATCGTAGAGCTAAGTGCCTACAGGTCAGCAGCAAGACACCAAACACTGAAAAGCAGTAGTGAAGTACTTCAAAAAAGAACAGGTAGATATGTACACTCACAAAGCTCCTCTCGTGCGGATGCATCCTATGCCAGCAAACAAATGCTGCTCTGTTCTTTCTAAAGATCTGTATACTCACAAAGTACCAAATATTCTAAATAATACACATCCAAGACGCACGAATCCTACTTACACTCTTGACTGGTAAAAGTGTTATAAGGAATCGTCAGCACTTATGACTAAGCAGTCAAGCGCTTCATTTGGTGAACAGCCCTCCCCTTTCTCCTCCAAATGTTCATAAGTGTGACCAGTACTGCAGACATCCGGGCTGCACAGATTATAGCTAAGAATCCGCCCCCTGATTCCAGAAAAAGTTCAGAATATAGCAAATCACCGTCACCAGTTGAATATGAGCATATCTAATTCTGCCAGTGTATTACAAGTTTCACAGTCTGAAAATGGTTACCTGTGACCCAATGATGTAACACAGAAACCCCTTTCACTCATTTTCTGGGTGAACTCCTGTCACTAGTGCAGGCGTCATTCTCCCGGACTTCTCTGAAGAACCTGATTCTTTGAGATATGAGATACTGCTACCAGTTTGAGAGAGGCATAAATGGACCTCTGGAGTCTCTGTCCATGTCTCCAGAATACATGGAAGTCGTGAAGTCAACACAACTAGCATGAAGGCTAAGACAGACAAGGATGCTTTTCTGCCCCAAACTTTTATTCATATTACTTCCAACACAGCTGTTCTTCACTGAAGCCATTCTAATTTCCTGCTTCATTCTCCTTGACCACTTCTTGTTTCACCTGTCTCAGTTTTATTGACTGCTCTTGGCCTGTCCTGCATTCCCTCTCTTGTTCAAGTCATTCACTCTGATTTTAGAATTTACCATTGCTCTCTACGCTTTCTCTTTACCCAGATGACTCAAGTTTTCACATTTTTATTATTGAATTCCTTTAGCTGCTACACACAGAATTCTCTAATCAGTTACAAGAAAGCATTGATTTCAGCTGAGCTCAATATCAGTGTTCTTATCAATACTTATCTTGTTTAACACAAGATCAATTTTCCACCTCAAGGGAAAAACAGATTTAAGTGTTCAACTAACCACGAAAATACTATATGTATTTCATTAGAACTATCTGGAAGCCCTCATCACATTATGGCAATGGATGTTATAGACTTAAATTATAAAAGCAGACACAATAAAATAATTAATATTGAAAGGGGATGTGAGTTAAAAGTACAGCAAATAAACTGTCATCCATAAGCAGGTGGGGGTTCTCCTCTTTCCCACAAGGTGCACGATGGAGTTTTTCCAGATGGACCTTATGTGAGAGCCCAGTGAGCAAGTCCTACTTCTTATTGGCAATTATCTGATCACAATTTACACACATGATGTAGTTTCAAAACTGAAGAACTTGGTACATACAGTCACAGAAAGCAGTATTAAGTTGGCTAATCAGCTGATTTCTCTCTTCCCACACAAAAAGAAATAAAAATGCCTCTTTACATATTCTTTGGTGAAAGTAAAGAAAACCTTCAAAACTTTTTCAAAACGAAGACATCTTCAAATCTTTAACACAATAGAGCAGCTGCTACTGAGTTTCCTTGATGGGTATATTCTGTCATTAGGGAAATCAGAGGCCCTGCTAAATACCTTTTTTGTTTGGTTGTTTGTCAGCTCAAATACTGATTAGGTTCTCTGACAACCACATTGTTTGTTTGCAAAAATGCAGAGGGAAAAACATTCAGTTGCAACTTGCATTCTGTGGAAGCCGGGGATACACTCAGAGAAGTTTTGTGAAACTCATTTACAGTGGGAGATTTTACTTATTTAAAAGTATTATTTAAAAGATTATTTAAAAAAAGCAGTGTCGAAAAGCCCAACTTTGATGATTCTTTCAGTACCGATAGGCAAAAATGATACTAAATCTATTTATAATACTAAATCTAAAGCAAATAGTAAGTCTGCAATTTTTACTCAGTAAATACTAAGTTTGCAATTAAAGTATATTTTGGGTAAAACAGTACCAAGTTCTGAAACTAAGCACAGTATTGTAAAAAGATGAGTCAGAGTACGAGCTATTCGACAAAAGAAACTTCAACAAAGAAGAGTTTGCGACAGAAGGGTAAGGGCCCTTTTTTATCTTACCATAGCCTTGGATATAAATCAGAGCTGAACGGAACAATAGTATTTACATGGCAAGCTGTGAAAGCCTAAAGAGAGATTTCTCTACCTTCATCTGGAAAAACCCACATCCAAACACACCATCTGCCATGGCCTGCCCAAAGCCAGTGCATCGTTGAGTACTGTGGACATCCACAGGCACAACCAGCATGCAATTATCTCGTCCCTTGCTATACTACATTCAGCCAGCATAGAGTGGGATGTGCATATAGACGTATTATGCATGCTTGCACACAGCCACACCATAAACTATCATTTTAAATGGCAATCCCAACAATAAACTGGCCTCAGATTATGAAATGTATACATTTTACTACAAATCCCTAGTTATAGTTTATATTGATAATAGGAAATATGTTAAATTATCTGGACAGCATTGTTTTTATTTATAATTTAACTAAGAATAGATTCTACATAGCATTATTAATACATATATATGCTTTGAATGAAATTTTGAGATTTCTAATGGCTGACCTCCAACAGTGTATGCAGCTTGTTAAAACTTTTGACAATACATTAAAAATTGCCTCTGGAAAGACAAGAAGGAGAGAATATGTATTTAATTTTGAAAAAATCCCTTATTTACTTAATTTATGTGTTATTCTGTGTCAGTCAGTGATCATAAATATATATCTATATGGCCTCTCCCTCAGCAGGGGAGAGTGAATAACGGTACTGCTATCATGACTTCTTGTGGAAGAAACGTTTGGTTTACAAACTTCACTAGAAAAAGCATGCAAGCACGTTTTAAAAGATGGACTCTACAGTGGAAAGATGGCTGGATACTAGCTGAAAGTTGCATAGAACAAGGCTCTGCAGTCAGAAGGAGTTGTATTCATCATTTTTCATGCAATAGAGAAAATGGAGATAAGGGGACAGAAAAAAAGAAAAGAGCTACAAGAAGAGCCCAGTTGTTCAGGACTTTGAAACCAAAGACTTGTTGACAGAAGGTAAGTGGAAGACTGCAAACATGGACGAAGGCAGTGTGGACATCATTAACAGAGAGAGAAGAGTGAAGGAATGTAATGGCCTCCTGGTTAGATTGATGGGGGGAAAATCAAACAGTCTGTTATGTGCAATAAAATATGATTAAAACAAGATGAGAAACTTCTATAACTTGCTCAAACTATCCCTGTAGTTTTAAAATAAGTACAGGAATGCTTTCCAAAGCATCTTCTCCTGATTGTACTGATCAGTTGAGTTGCATTATAGACTTTTCCCAAGTGGAGTTCACCTATCACATCAACCTTCTCTGTTCCTCCTGGAGGACAACAGTGAGACCTCTGCATTGATTTGGTGTATCACAGATGCAACATATATTCAGGTTTTGGGGAGAAAAACAAATCCTTAGCCATTTTTGCCATCTAGTTTCTCCTTCAAAACCTACAGATGTGATCTTATTTTTCAAGATTTTTTATTTTCAGTGTTTGCGAGAAGTACCAGAACTACATTAGCTGGAAAACTGCATCTTGCATTTATCCACAGCAGTAAAACCAGGGTGGCAGCAACGCCAGCATTTACATATTTTTTTTTCAAAGGCCTCAGTCTTGATCTAAGAGTAGGATATTGTCTTTGTCAGGTCAATATTTGACCTGTTTGTTAATCTCAGCAGGAGTCCACAGCAGTAGCCATTGTGAGGGTAATTTCAGATGCAAACATCTGTCTGGTTTACACTAAAATAGTGCCAGGAAGAGAGATTCATTTCACAGTGAGTAAGGACTGATTTTGTTGGGTAGTCAGAACAATAATGTAAAAAGCAAAAAGCAAAAAATTTTAGGAGCTTTGTTTTTCCGATTTCATTCAGCAGACAATATACCTGTTGTATTGAGAGTTTGACAAAATACAAAACACGTAATCTATCCGCACTCCTTATATTACCTCTGTTTGAAGAATTACACATTCAGTAAAAGTGTTGAAAAGCAGCTAGAGATGTCAAAAACATTTACAGGCTAAACAGATCCCAGCTCAGATAACTCCATTTCAAGTAATCTAAATTCATCCCCATTATCACTGAAGTGAGCGTTATGTCTGTTAGCAAACCCTACACAAATATTCAGATTTTTGTTTTTCCTGTCATGCTGAAGGTTATCTCCCCAGTTGCTCTGAAAAATCAGGTGACAACCATTTCCCATGATGCTTTAAGGGCTGTCAAACTGTCCATCAAACTGTCACCTGACCAATCGCTCCCATGGTTCTTTTAGACTTCTAGTATGATAAATTGAAAGGCACTATTATCTGCCTGTTGTGAAGAGGAACTGCTTAGGCTTTGATAAGATATCACTAGTCCCAGGTGAGAGGAGGCTGACAGCACATCAAGACAAGAAAACACATGGAAACAGTGAACACAGGAGCAAAAGGTTTACAAACATCTGTTGTCATTATTTATTACCCCTTTCCTTGGTTTTAGCTCTATCCTTGTTCTATGTCAGTTTAAAAAGAAAGACTTTCCTTTCTTCTCAGCCAGTCTTAACTGATGCTATTTTTAAACCAGCTAGTTGTAGAATGAGAAATATTTAAAATATGAAAGATATCTTTAATAAAAGGTTGTGTTACCTACCTTTTCTGATACATGTTGCTTTTACCATCATTATATTTGAAGTTTTATATGATTCTCATGGTGCAATTATGTCATAAGAAAATGAGAAACCCTGAAAGACATGAAGATTTTTTAAGCTCTAGTTATTTTTAATTGATACCTTGAGACCAATTCACGGTTTTCTTGCTGATATTTCAGATCTGTCCTCATACAAATTCCCAAAGTTAGCTTAAGATACCTTGGAGCCAAAATAAAATGTTGTTATTTATTGTGGGTTGTTAATAAAAAGAAGCTGGTTGCTAACATCACCACCTTGTGTACAAATATTTGTTTGCACACAATTTTTAATGATTTCAAGGCAGTGCTCTGATTTCTTTAGACAGCACTACAAACCTCAGTTGCATAAAAGAACATGTGAGTATTTTTTATCATTAAAAATCTTTTTAATTTGAGCCTTTCATGGTTAACTATATTCTTATGCGCATCTGAGTTGAGATTAAAAGCAAGCTTCCATACACTGTGGACAAACTCTCTTCACTGGAGAAAACAGTCAAAAATCAACAGAACAGGATTTCAGCAGTGGTAAATATACTTCCAAAAGTACTAATAAAGGTAGGATTCTTAACTAAAGTACATTCAGCCAATTTCTAAAGCCTCTTTTCCAGTTAAAGACTCTTTTGAGAAACCATGGATTGTTACATTTAGAGGGACTTGCAACCTCATCACATTTTAAACACATACCTGATTTTAAAAGCGTAAACTCAGTTCATCTATGAATACAAAGCACCCCTGGATAAGTAGGCATGATGAGACATGAAGCATATCAATACTAGCCAATAAACCCCATAATATCAAGCTGATTTAGACAAGATGGTTTCTTCTAGGTAAGAAGAAACCAGAGTTAGTGTCAAGTGTGGTAGCCAGAGAGGAAAAGCAAGAATGAAACAATAGGGCGGTTTCCAACTCTCAAATGAAAAAATCTACAAGAAAACATTAGCCTTACCGAGCTAAAATATTCTCTCAGTTATTGGTGACCTGCTAGCACACACAGTAGTGCTCTCTGGGCACTTTTCAAGAAGAAAAGCACACAGATCCTTTCTCCATGTGTTGTGGTTTGAAACCTGGCTAGCAGCAAACACTGCACGGCCACTTGCTCACCCTCCCCCCTCCTTGGGATTAAAGGGGTAAAGGGAAAAGAGGCTCGTGGGCTGAGATAAGAACAATCTACTAACTAAACTACAATAAAATTGAAAATTATAACAACAGTAATAGATACACATATACAAAAACATAAATAAGTGATACACAGTGCAACTGCTCACCACCTGATGACCAAGGCCTCATCTATATATTGGGCATGGTGTACGTGATACTGAATCTACCATTGGCCAATTTGGGTCTCAATCCTAAAGCTAAGGTCGAATCTTAGGCTGGTAACTGGGGCTGTGCTCCCTCCCAGCTTCTCCTGCACCTGCAGACACTGGCAAACCAGAGAAGCTGAAAAGTCCGTGACTGTCCTGGCAGCGACTATAAACACCAGTATGTTATCAGCCACCTTCTCAGCACAAATCCAAAACACAGCCTCTTAATATCTGCTGTGAAGAAAGTTAACTCTGTCCCAGCTGAAACCAGGACACCAGGTCATTATAATGGAACGACATGAGAGTATTGAAAAGAGAGAGACTATGTATACTAAGAGTGGTTGAGATGGTGGCTATTTTGATAATCATGTTATATTAAAACTGTATTTCTTCTGTTTTCTCTAATCTTTGAAGGAAGAAGCATGAGTGCAGAGGAGGAAGGGACTATTCACATAATACCAGGAAAAAATATTTCATGTATAGAGACTTAAGAGAAGAAGCTGCACTCAGCATATGAGAAGCTGATAACTGGGCACAGAGGAGAATGGATGGGGGAAGCCACTGGATGTGACTGGGCAACAGCAGATAAAAAGGGCAAGGCAAAGTCATGCAGGAGTCAGCACATGGACAGAAAGCTTCAGCATGTTGTTGGGCAATGCTGTAGAGGGTTTCAAAGACAGGCAGAACAACTGGATGATCTTAAAAGTGGGTTTGAACAGACAGCAAATGCTTCAGGTCAAGTGCTGATGTGTCTAGGAAGCTCCACAGAGTAAGAAGCTAAAAGTGAAGTGAACACGCTCCTCACTACAGCATTTTGGCACTACACTCAGCAATACCTTCAGCACTGATCCTGCAGTCACAGAGCTCTCTGACAGAAGCAGAAAGTTTTCTGCAAAGAGGACATTTTGAATTACTTAGTCTTAAAGTCAGCCTTAAATTGTAGGACTGTAAAACAACATGGCCACTGGATTTCTATATTTTTCTCCACTGATCATTTGCAGATTGAAGCCAGAAAGCAAACATATGGCATACACAACTTTATAGTTATTTATATTAATAAATTAATTATGTTTACAGTGAAGAGTTATTAAAGGAGATAACGCACAGTTCTTTCTTAATAGTTTGGCTATACTTTGTTCATAGTTTTTTGCTTTTATCTCCTGATAGGGAGTTTTGTCTGTACAGACTGTTAATAAAGAACAGGACTGTGAAAAAGCACCTGATCCTGTGCAGTTCCATACTAACTGCCCCACCCACTCTGCTGGACTCCCAGTAGTCCAGTTCTGCACCTATAAAATATGCAGCCCTTTGCAGTAGCCAACACATGCTTAACAAACCATGAAAAAGATATTATCTGATCTCTGTTCTGTATTTTCTCTCCCCTTTACAAGTTCTTTTCACAAATATAGATCACCAGCATGATCACAAATGAAACTGATTTGCTGTTTCAGCAACAATAATTGTGCTATGTCAACAGTGCTGGCAAATACAAGTTGCCACCTGATAGCTGCCAGAATAAAGAAAAAGCAAGAGGGAAGTTAAAATAGGAGAGAGATGAGCACAGAAGGGAAGAAGGGCAAAGAAAACACTGACTGAAGTGGCTGAGAAAGAGTTGGCTCATGTCAGCGTGAGACACAGAAAGTGGCATTAGAAGAGACAGCAGCTCATTACAAAAGGTGAGTTTTCTTCAGTTACGAGAAAAGTTCATAGGAAGCTTTCTTAGGATTATGTCCTTGTCTACTGTAAGTAGTTATATGACTTTTCCACCGAGAGCCTCACAATGTTTGTGTACCTACATTCAGGAGATGCGGGTGAAGGCAGGGCATATTATTACCTATTAAAGGGGAGAGAGATCCAGAGAGACAAAGGCTGAAGGCCCAGCTTTACTGATGCTAAGTTCAGTAGTTTTACATGGGATTCAGTAGGTCAACCTAAGGAATTTGGGTGCAGTCACACAGGAAAACTCTAACAACAAATAAATTTCACCAAGGGTTTTCCTGGACCTAATCTCTGGGTCATTCTGCTTGTGTTGAAGGAAGAGGCTGCTTGGCAGTAGAAATATAGAGCACTCTCATTGCATTGGATATGCTGGGGCTATTAGTGTGTGCCACAATATCAGACCTGGATCACGTCGAGGTCTGGGATCCTATTCCAATGTCATGCAGTCTAAGACAGTTGAATCTCCTTCTCGTTGAAAGAGCAAGCCCTGCAAATTACTGCGACCCACAGAGTTTTTACATAAACCTCCCACGCTGCAGTCCAGCACACATGGCAGGAGGAGACCAAGCATCTCTGTCAGAAGTTATTTCACAATGGCTTAAGAGGACGATGCAATGGCTACAACCAAAGGTACAGACAGAAACACATTATACCATTGTGTAACCTAGGGTGTAAATTTACAAGGTATTAGCTTGTCTTTAGTCACTACTTGCACTTTTGCTTTTATTTTGCAGTAAATGCAAGGTAGATTGTTTATGTCCCCCTAGACAGTAGACTACTTTGAGTGACCTCATATTTACCATGGACAGTGAGAGCATGTAACATGGTCAGGCATCTCAGAGCAGTTGACACACCCTAATTTGGTATTTTGAGCTAATTTTTGCAATACTTTATCATGTGAACATATTTTTGCTTCGATAGATCCCTCTAGGTTTACAAAACCTGCTGGAAGCCCATGAGTATTAATAGTTTGTACAAACATAGTAGAGGATAATGCCAGCCATATCATGAAGGTAGGCCAAAACCTTGCAAGAGAAATGGTAACATCACTGAAAATATACAAAATAAGAACTGCCATCCAAAGTAACCTAAAAGGCTCAATGTTACTACTTTTGAAAGAGTCTCTCCTTTCGGACCTTGGCCCTGCCTATGTGTACAAGTAACTGAATGGAGGCAAATGTAATAGGACTACTCATGCATAAAGCTAGTCACATGCATTAACGCTGGCAGGAACAAGGACTTTCTTTTCATACTTACACTAGAGGATAGTAAAAGAAATGCTGCTCAAAGAAATCCATCAACTAATTCAAACTCTGAGCTAGCTACTTCAGATCCTAGTACAATGGCCACACTCAATGAGTCCATTGAAGACCTGGAGACGAAGTAAAAACAGGTTTCTTTTTGAAGAACATTATGAGATCAATACTGTTCTGTGGATATTAGGAGAAGTCACTTTAATAGAAAGGAAATTTCACATAACGTAACAAAACAATTGCTATTTGGAAGGCCATGAAAAAATTGAACAATGTAACACGATCTTTCTTAACTTCATTTCCCATCCATTGCAGAAATCATAACAATAAAGTTTTATACATAAGCAACTTTATGAGCTGAAAGAAGAGAATGTATAATTCCTTTCCATGGACTAAGCCAAAAGAAATGAAGAAAAAAATTGATTCTTCTCTGTTAGCCTCCTGTGTAAAATTTTTCTCCTTATCATCTCATCTAGTCATATCTTTCTGCAGTTTGAATTACCCTCTTTTCCTCAATCTGGTAAGGCAGTGAAAGGATGTTTGTTCTGCTAATTAACTTTATTACCCTGATAACTCCCTGCAGCCTTTGACGAAAACAATTACCGTTCCTCCTTTTTTTTTTCCCCACTGGCAAAAAAAAAAAGAAAAAAAAAAAGAGAGAGAGAGAGAGAGAAAAAAGACGACTATTAATTAGAAACGAGGCCCCGTCCCTGCCATGTTAGCCTGCCACGTTCTCAGACCCTCGAGCGGGATAGCATTACATTGTCAGTAGTAATTTAGCTCTCATCTGTCTCTGCTAATTATTGTCACATTCATCAAATTCATCAACAAAAGTGCTCTCAGAAGGATTGCATATTTGCAGTTAATACAGCATAAACTGGTATTACCCATCACCACATTTGTGATGATGAGAGGGACACAACTTATTCATCCCTAATTAGAGCAAGCTGGGTAATTAATTATACATTCCGCCTTATTACTTCTGAGTTCCCAGATATTGTTTGTCTAAAAAGGGGGAGAGAGAGGAAGAGAGAGAAGCCTGAAAATGAAAAAGGAAAAAAGAAAAAAAAGAAAAAAGAAGGGGGGAGAGAGAGAGGAGAGCAGAGAGAGAGAGAAATGTGTGATGTGTTTTGTCACATGTGCTATGCCATAATTCCCACCTGACAAACTAGCTGAATCAGTAGAAAATTGCAAGTTGTCAGCAGCAGAATAAACTGCTGTAATAGCTGATTAATGATCAACACCTGTGACAGGTGCTATACGGGACTGTAAACTTGGTGCGATTAACAGTCACTGGACGAATAAATATTAGTGACAGTCAGTGGAGAGCGAGTTTGCGTGTTTTTACAAATCTCGCACATTACAGTTATTGATATTTCTAGTATAGGCACTTTCTTTTTGGTAATTATCTGACAATACTGGAAGAGTGGTTCAATCTAGTATGTTTGTTGCTCTTCTGTTCATTTATTTCAGAGCTCAAAATTGTGTTTTGACAAGATGACCTAGCAGAGTTCAGAACTGCAGACAAATTTAGAATAGTCACGAAGAGTTTGTTCCATGTCCAGCTCATAGCAACACTCCCAAATATTCTTTCAAGGAACTTAAATATGTGCATACATAAGCCTACATAGATAAAAACATAAATATTGTATAAATATATTTTTATAGATACATTTTCAAAGCCTGTAATTCTAAGAGTCAAGTCAGTTTTATTTCTTATGTTAGTGGTTATGACTGCCATGGGTAAATAATCAGTGTTTCTTTCCACCACCAAAGATGTAGGGATTTCTTCTGGAGGACAATTTAGATGTCACTAATTTAGACTTGCAAAATTGCTGTAATGTCTAATAATGGGGCATGAAAGTTATCCATTTACGGGACTGCTCTATGGTCAGCACAGTAGGATGTAACCAATGCCCACACACCGCTAGAGCTATATCAGGATACTCTTTGGATAGCACAAAACACGTTTTTCATCCTCGTGCATGGTTACAGACATGCTGACTAGGTAAAATATATTCTTATGCAAAAACACATGTATTAGGAAGCCCACACACAGCAAGTGAAAAGACATGAACACAGACTCAGAAAAACCAGTACATGCAGATTCTGCCACCAATCCAATGTCATTCTCAAACTCCAAACATGAAGTAATGTCACTGTCTTCTAACAAGTCCTTTACTGGAAACAAAACAAAACAAAAAACAAACCAAAAACCAAATCTGAAGTCATGACTTCAGACTTTCACATATGCACATGAAAGAATCTGAAAGCTAGCCAGACACACCTAATATGTCACACTGTCCACATGAGAACTCTTCCCAGTCCACCAGTAAGAAACAAAATTTAAAAGGGAACCTGCATCCTGAAAAACTGTGACTCTGCTGGAGAGGTTTCAATATATTCAGGTATAACCTTATCTCAAAGAACATCGGATACGTTACGCATTGATTGGTCTGTTAGAAAAACAAAGCTCAAAGCTTCTAGATATAAATGTAATTAAATATATTGCACGTGCAGAGATATACCTATATCATGTAGCACATCAGAAGACATAGGAAGGAAAAAAAGGCAAAGAAATTAGTGCTTATATCTGCTCCCGGACAGAAATGACAATATATATCCTTGCCTACAGCACAAAAAATTCCAGTTACTTGAACCTTTAATGGAAAACCCTGAACCCAAGGAACTGGCCTGTTGCTTCTCCTTCCAGACTCACAGCCTTACATCTACATCAACCAGCTGGACGCTTTTTCCACTTCAATGTTTTTTAACATCAGCAGAGAAGATATTTCATTTCTTGGTTCTGATTGATTATAAACCTGCTTTAAGTGTAAACTGTTGCATGAGCTCTTCTTTCATATGTAGACAACTGTGGAAAAGGGCTTCATAAATGGATGGCATTTAGGTCACCTGATAACCTCTCAGTATGAAACAACTTTCCACGAACTTCCTAGTTGCTATTTAAAATTGAAATGAAGACAGCAAAGGAACTTAAAGAGAAAACGATATTATTACTAGCTCCACAAGCCCCATAATTTGAATAACAGTTAAATTACATCTAATATTTACCCTTTAACAATGAAAAGAAGGTGGAAATAACCTCCAGTATACACTGTATGAAAATATTGTCTCCAAATTTTTTTACCAATGTGTCATTCCATTCATAATTTTAATTTATTCCTGCACCAGAAATAGAAAAGCCACCAGTGACCCGTTTATAAAAAATTAAAATATATTTTGCAAGTAATAACTTGATAGGTATAACACTTTTGTTTGCTGATTAATCTTCAGTGTAACAGTCTGCAACCTGAAACATAGAAGCAATAGCTTGAAAGCTTTATGCAAAATGTATGTAAATTTGCTGTGCTTTAGTACAGATACATCTGAATAGGCAGCAGTGCAGCTAGCCAACAGCCTAGGAATGAGGCCAACCTCACACATCCAGATGCCACTGACAGAGAGACACTGTGTGGCATCAACGCTCCCAGCTGCCAGGCTCACCAGGCATTTTTACAACATTTGACTGTAGCAGAAGGAGACCTTGTAGAGCTCTCTACTGATAAATAATAATAACACACAGAAACAATTCCAGTGAGTATAAAAAGCTAACAACTAAAAATATCTTAAAATAAACATTTTCCTACAAGCAATTGCTAGCTATCTGGAAATTGCGTTATTACGGTGTTGAACCAAAGAGAGAGACAATACAATCCTCAAAATTTATGCTGAATTTGTTAACAACTTTTTAAGGTCATTTTTTATCCTTCAATACCATGTTTTCCTGTAATTTTATGAAATTGAATCCATTCCCACTTACATAGACAGAAAACTAAGTTTATTCTTTAAAAGGAAGGTTGGATATAAAATCCAATGAAGTGATAAAATGGTTTTAATTTACTGTGCTTTGGGACAATTAGCAATTTGAAAAATGATAAAAAAAAGAAAGAAAAATGGAAACTATCAAAAGACAATAGCATAGCAAATTAATCAGGCCTGAGACCAGGAGATGAAGAATTACTCACTCCTCTGTAAACTACAAAGCTTGTTATTACTCTTCACTTAATATGCTGCAAATATGATTTAGCAAGTAATGTTCATCCATTCTTTAAAGTAGCATAAGATAAAAAAAACCTAAGCAATTTTCACCAGGAAAGCAGCCATTGATGAACTATCTCACTCAATTTAACTAAAATGAATTTGGGTTTACAATTCAATATCACTGGAACTCAAGCTGTGCAGCCAATGAGTCAACCATAGATAGGTTTCAAGACAGATATCCCTTTGTTTTGCAACTGTTTGCAAAAATTTTTAGAGTAGCAAATTTCCTGAGAGGATTGCAGATTATTCACTGATCTGAAGAACGTACATTGTCAAATTTCAGGCGTAAATGAATGTGTGCATAAAGCAAAAACAATAATTCAAAAGCAAATTCTTTCTTATCGTGTAAATCACACAAGAGCAACAGAGAATTAACCAAAAAGATTATAGTCAACTGCAGGTGATCTTGACTCCAATCTACAGTATTCGCAAACGGCTCTCCTTCCATTCATTCCCAAATGTGAGGAAAAACATTTGTCAGAGGAGAAGATTGGTGTCACAAATCTTAGAAATCCGTAGAAATCTCATTCACTTTCCATACCTATTTCTAGCACAACAGAACAAGGACAACCAGCATAAAATCAGAATAGGAGGAACAAGCATAGCTCTCATTTTCTTTTGGTCAGGTCACTATATTTACCACTTTGAAAAAGAAATAAAAATTACTGACTGTTGAACCATACTCTGGGACATCTTGGCTTTTTGCGCTTCTTCCTACACTATTAACCATGTCAATTTACCAGCATATCAGCATCACAAACACATAAGACTTCTGAGATAGTAACTTGATTCCTTTATACAACTCCTTTTCAGAAGTCATTTGCGAAGCATCTGCATCCTCCAAAAGAAAAAAATTTGCAATTCACCTGATGAAGATAGAAAATTATAATTATACATCATCCAACAATTTTGATAATTTCAGCAAGGCAGCTTGCTGAAAACTATGTCTTTTAGTTTAAAAAAAGTCATATAGAGCTGCATGATGTTACGTGAGCCTGTGGTGCAGAACTCCACAGGGAGGAATTAGGAAGAAGAAACATCAGCTTTGGTAAACACTTGCCCATTCTCAAGACTTTATGGATACTCATTATAGGCAGAAATGTTTGAGTGGTGGGAGCACACTGGTCCACTTCATTGTCAATAGCAACTTTTCAAGAACACGTCCATGAAGAAATTCATACCTTTTGCACCTCAGAAAACCTGAATGGGTAGATGCACCTAAACCCCACAGAAAGGAAATATTTCAGGAATACATGATGCCACTATGGCAAGGTAGCCAAGGAAATACCATTGGGGCAGAAACTTTGCCAAACTATCATATTTGTCAGCTGGCTGCCTACTTTCTCTGCAGAACTTTTGAGCATCTTAGACTTCTTAAACAACCTACTAGTTTCTATTTTAAGAGTAATTTTCTTTCTATAAAGTAATAAATATTTAGGAAGCTAACTGCATTTTTTTCCCCCTTGTGATTTTTCCATAAGAAAGGATGGCTCTGTGTACATCTAAGGACTCCTAACTAATTCAACTAAAGAGACAAAGTCAATATATTTATCTAATTTTGAATGACTGGTCACTCCCAAGACAAAATAAGATTTTGGCATATTTTAGTGTTTTTCTGTATATTTTCCATCTGCACATACAGGAATGTTGTCTATAACCCTTCAAAGTTGAACATTCAAAGAAAGATTTTTAAACAGAAGGATCAGCATTTCCCCCAGATGTCTCCGTTAAAGAGATGCAAATAAATTTTCTTTAACAGCAGCAACATTAATTGCTCTACAAGCTTCAGTATAAGTGTCATCATTGATACATCCTTCAAAAAAATATGTGAACAAACACATGAAATGCTCATCGATGGAGTCAGCAGTTAAACAGACTAGAGCAAGAAATACAGCAGACTGCCTACATGACATGGCAGTGGTAAAATTCCTGGTGAATATATGCATGATTACTAAAATGGGAACAGCATACGTCACATTGTGAAAAATACAGGGAACAGTAAGGGACCAAAATCTAATCTTAGTTACACCAACGCACACTGGAATAACGCCACTGACTTCAGTGAAGTTATTCTGGATTTTCATCCACACATCTAGAGTTCTTCTCCTAAGTGGTAAACAGCCTAAGGAGACATCAATCTCAATATGACAAATCCTCCCCAAATGATACATTATTTATTCTTCATAATTCTTCACACAACTTTATTCTTTTCAACACCAGGATGAGAAAAGCATTGTTTATAAAATGGGTTTTCCAGAAGTGAGTCATGTTGGACACTGCCGGAAGAAGTCATCTGGGAGAACAACTAACACTTTGAAAAACCATGTTAACCATAACAAACATTGATCATGCTATCATTTTTAGGAAACAATATTTTTATGAAAAGCAATCTGAGAAACGAAGGAAGCTGAGAAAAACAAAATAGGACTTATCTGTCATACAGTTGGTGTTTATGTTTAGGAGGTGACACACAAGACAAAATCAAACTGCAAATCAAAAGTCTTAACAAATCAGTAAGATAGATCAGGCAAAAACACAGGCTTTTCCTATTTTAAAGCATGTTCTTCACTTATTGTCCTGACCACAGCACTTTCTTAGAATGATAACACACAGAAATGTAAAAAAATGTTTACATGTGTTCCTAGATATTTACACGGCTGTTTCTTCTTTCCACCAACCCCACTCCTTGTTTTTCTGATTAATTAAACTGTAAGCTGAGCTGGACAAATGTTCTATTCTTTCTCATCACACATTTATTAAGTAACACTGGGGAACTCGGTCTTCGTTTTGACCAAGGATTCCTCAAAACTTTGTTGTATAATAAAATAAGGATATAAATGCATAATTTAAATAGTCTCCCTAATACATGTTCAGCTTCAGGTTTTAACCTCATTTACTTACAATCACGCTATAAAAGGGACACGTCAAAGAAATCAGCAAACTACTGTTGCTTAGATTATAATTAGACTTAGTTAATTACTAAATATTTGTTAAAAATCCCTAATATATGTAAAACACAGGAAGTTAAACAAAGTCTAACACATGCTTTGAAGAAGTTTTTTAACATTGAGACTTAAAAAGCTTTGCAAGCATTAGGAGCCAAATTGCATCCACTAGTTGCACAGGTACACAGGCTATGAGAAGACACAAAGAAACTGGACATAGAGAAGGTGGTCCCTGGGCCAGCCCTGGCACTTCTCAGAGCAGGGAGGCAATAGACAAGGAAGTGTTAGACAGCCCTTAGACATCTTCTGCACAGAAATCATTGCTTATTCAAAGATAAATCCATTTGTTCTGCCACTCTGGGCACTTCAAGCCTTCCAAGTATGCTTGGTATTTCAGAAACGTAACAGATTACAGACACATTTTGGACTGCATTTTACTGGATGCTTGCCGTGAGCTGTTTCACTATTTTAAGGGTGTCATAATCATTAACACCACCTTTTAAATACACTACTGGAATACGGTTAAAGGATTTAAAGGAAAGTTTCTTTACTACCATTTAGGTATAATTTGACAAATAGTCAGAATAAGAGCTGTAAAAGTTTGGTAGAAAATAGCACTCACTTCTAAGTAATAGAATACAATAATTCAAATGTTACATAATTTAATAAATTATTAAATACTTTAGGATGTCCTGGAATGTTTAATAGAAAACATAGATACAAAAGTAAGATTCTCTGTTTTCTTGAATAACTTCCAATGAAAGATACTAAATTTTGTTAGAATGTTGTTTAATACCCTTCACAATTTTGTATGTTTTGAATAGTAGACAAAGTTATGGTGAAATCAAGTTTAGCCCATATATGCTTTGTGAGCATGACTTGAAGTTGTTTTTTCTCACACTATCCAGGTAACTGTTTTCAATTACAATATTAATTAACTTATTAAAGACCAAAACTAAAATGTGAGTAACAAGGTTCAGCTGAAGAATACATAAGAAGTTAGCCAAATCTCACCTATTTTCCTCTACCCAAACAAATTCTAGATTTTCCACATAAAAGAAGGTGGTCACAGGAAGTTTATAATGATGCTTAAAGGCAAATGAATGAACAGCAGCAGCTCCTTGTACTCTAGGACTTACAGAAGAAAAGTCAGTCTCCTGTGACAGTGTGAACAGACACAATCGTAGAGCTCCTGGGGAAAGCCACAAACACGAATGAAATTAAAGCACTCTCCAGTCCACCAGCCAGCCTGGTCCCCATGTTTTCTTTCATAGCAAGCTCCAGCCAGTTTTGCTTGCTGGCTTGATAAAAGGCTGCTTCCATGGGAATTTTATTTTTAAAAATTCTTATTCCAATATAGCTTGAATCAACATTACAGTTTTCAATAAGCAAATATATTTAAGAGACAGATGCTTCAGCTTTGCTGACATTTCATGAAAATCCCCTATTTGTGGTGGGAAGACTACACAAGGTTTAGTGATACCATTGCAAAGGTCAGAAATTCATGCGAACGGAAAAGAAAACTGAGACAGAACTTTTTTCTTCTTCTATCTGTAGAGACAGAGAGAGGAGAAAAGGTTTGGATCTGCAGTCAGATTTCCTAAAGATTTAGATATGAACAGATCTAAGGATACTGGTGATTGTGATGCAATTGTCATATCTTAAGATTATTATTTGTAAAAAATTACAATGTACTGATACAAAATAGGTGATTGCTTTCTGAGTCAACTGTAACTTTTGCCCATGATAAAAGCGTACAGCTATACTCATAACCGACTGAAATTATTTTCTATGTTATATAGAGAAATAAATTGTAATTATATTAACTTTCATTTTAGCCTTAATTTAATGAATAACACACAATTGATGCACGTGCATATTCCAGATCAATCTTTAAAACTGTTTTTTTCCTCATTCTTCAATGTTCAGAACACTAACAGTTATACAGAATCGAGTATAATTTTTCCATTATTTAATACCTTTGGAAAAATTAGTACAAAAGGAATTATTTTAAAAATTAGCACTCATATTTTAGCAACATTAATATCAAGTTTTTTAGAAATGTTTTTTCCCTGTCATATAAATTAAACTTAATCTGTTTATTTATTAAGCAAAGTCACTGAATAGTCACATTCGAGCTAAAGGAATCAGTAAAAATGTTAAATACAAAATGTATGTAATTTTAAGACGGCGTTGTGCTTTTGAAACATTTTGGTAAGAATATTAGGAATATCTTTTGCAATAAAGACCTAATAGCAATGTTTTGAAGAACGACAGTTTGATCAGTCAAGGAATCTGATTTTTGAATTCTTGTCCAAACAAGTCCAATCTACATATCATTACTACCTTCTAAAAACAGAATTCAATGGGAGCTATGCCTCTGTAAAAACTGTAGAACTGAGCAGTAGAAGGTACGATTCTAAAACTTTGAAGTTGGAAAGACATACATTATTTTTTCAAAGTAACAGAGTTCAGAGTTTCATTCTTTTCCTTATTAAATTAGGTAGAAAAATGCTGATAGGGAATGGGACATATAGATTACCATTACATTGGTTTAATGGGTCATTCTGAGCTAGAGTTCAGCCCTTGAGCTCATGAGCAACCTCTGGAAGTACTGAGTGCACTCATTCTTCTAAAGGCAGAGGGAGGAACCTCCACTCCAAGGTTTTTGAAAGCAAAATTCCCGTCTACCTCAGTTAAAAATATATTTAATACATTTTTATTTTTTGGAAAACTTAATGAACTGTTTATTTTTCCACTGTGCGTACTTTGAAAGTACAGACAAAATGGCTACATCTTATAAGTTTTCTCTAACGAGAAAAAGCATCCCACCAACATGCAGTTCTGGTTTCATAGTTTATGGAACCTGTAAGATAGGGATACAAGGTAAGGGCCAGCTGGGCCCAGCTATGGCAGACTTTTTTATGAATATCAATGGCTCATGAATATAAACAGTTACAGGAAAATAAAATTTATAAAACCTAGACCTGGGAACAAAAATCTCAGAGAGATCAACAACTCCGAAAGAATTTGGTGTCACATTCCTAAGAATGTCAGATTAAACTAACATGTGCCAGTCAATATTGGTACACTGTGACCCTTGATGCCTCCTAAGCAAAACTATTAAGTCCAACATTTTCTCCTGTAAGCACTTATCTGTAAGGATGGCTAACATGTCCTCTGAAGCAGATATTGAAACTGATTGGACAATAGGTAGACACCAGACAGGGGCCTGGGGGCCGACCTCTAGAAATAGGGGGAGAAAATCTTAATCTGCAACACAATGCAGCTCTCTTGAAACCCTATCATTTTCACTTCCCATGTGTCTGCTGCCTGACTGTGAATGGATTTGAAAAGGAATGGTTAGTGCTGAAAATTGGATCAGAGCTAACATTCTCTCATTTTTATCAGCAGCTGCCAAAGGTCATCTGACATAATAGCTGATGAATTCAAGCCCAGTGGATTTCATTTGCAATTTTCAATTTACTGAGGCCTCCAAACCCCACAGTGATAAAAGCTTCCCCTATCGTGGCCTGTCACAAACATCAAGAAACTGCACAAACCCACAAGAAAGAAATAGGAGAAAGCTGTGCATCATCACAGTTATAGATAAGGAGAACAGGAAGAAACAGTATCATGTAGAAAGGTGTGGAGCGGCATGTGTGGTTGAGTTTCTAAATGCCAATTGTAATGAAAAGACTATGAAGAGCAATCAAATAACTTCTACAGAATAACATCATGGTTCCCCTCCCCCCCTTCAGTTTGAAAATTGCCTTCTAATCTCTTGCTTGACATCCTGAAGATAAAAGTGAAAGTGAAAAAACCCTGTTTATTTAGACATGGAAAGTATTGTACAGTTGATATATTTACTGTAGTTTTGATTTACAAATTCATGCTATTAAGAAGCCTATTATCAGAGAAACAGTATGTCAGCGCAAAATAAGAAATGCATTTGTTCGCTGGCAGACGGACTGTAGATCCTTACTTCTGATCCACAGGGAACACAAATGAACTCCAGCCCATGGGTGCTGGAGGTTTCAGAGTCTACTCATCCACACATACACATTCAGTGACTTTTCCATATGCTTCATTACACAGAAGCTAACCACTTTCGCCCCAGATCTTTGCCACATCAACTCTGTAAGAAATTTGCATGGGATACTATTCCAAGTCATTAGAGAAAATAGATAAATAAATCCCAAAGCCCTTCATACTGGGAGAAACACATTGCTAAAAGACCAAGTAGTTCATATTCTTTGCCTGTCAATGACTACATCATGAAAGAACATGTTCAGAAAGAAAGCTACAGTTTCACAAGTAAATGCTGAAAAAAGTATTTCCAGACACTAGCATGCAATTCCAATGTACCGATTTAATCCCAATAGTAGCAGTACTTGAGGCTGCCATCTACCATGTTTATGACTTTATTTTCAACTCTACTACACATTGCAGTAGAACAAACTCAAGTTTTTCCTTTCAGTAATCTCAACAATAACTCCAAGTCAAATAAACAGGAAACACAAATACTACCATCTGGATTCTACTTGGACTCAAAGCCAAGGATGGGAATAACTCAAAGATAGTTTCAACTCTGAAAATCCCTTGATATAGTGCGAAACATAAAACCAGAGGAACACCAAGTACAAAAGCAGCATACAGTGAATAATGGCATGTTATTCTGTGCTTAGAATAGTTACGCTTGTCTTTCAAAAAGTTATCAAGATGCCCAAAAAGGAAATCGATTATGACGACATGGTTTTCTGTTGACTAGACTACTTATTTATAAGTAGTTCATCTAAACATTGGTAAGTGGTTTTATATAATTATTAACATCATAAGAATATTGACAATGGTATCTTTCCTTATTGAGCTTAATCATGGTAGTTTCTTGACTATTTCAGGAAGGTTTATTTTAAGGTGGTGACAAAAAAAACTATGTATAGATATGGACAGCATTTCAAAGGTGAGGTAGCGTATTACTAAGGTAATCCACCACGGCGCTGGTTCCTTCAGATGCGTAAATAGCAGCTGCACATCGTAGCAGCACTGATCAGTTTTAGAGCATTAGCACCATTATTTCTTTTCAGCATACAAAAATATGATAGACTTATTTCTGAAAATAAAATCAAGCCCAAATATCTTATACTGTAAATACAATTATATCTTGGACAGAAGAAAAGTGAGAAAGATGAAATGAGGACTCTGAAGAAAATACAATGGCTCCTTAGAGATGAGGGCATACATTTTAATCTATTTTTGGTTTTGTTTGTTTCCAAAATGAGTTTTTTGCTTTTTCTTTTTTTTCCTTCCCTCCTTTCATTATCTCTTTACCTGTATTTGTATTTTATATTGTCTCCAATCACCATAATATCTAAGGATCCTCCATGTAAAAAAAGCCCAATCAGGTTTCCAATGGACTCCATGGAGTTTAGACATTTTTGTTCTGTTATATATCTAAGTCACTATTACAATTATATGGATAACACACAGGAGAGGGTTGGGATTTTTTGGGTGGGGTTTTTATTTTATTTTTGTGTGGAAATGGACCACTTTTTTAGTAAATGGGGAAGGAGAAGTGTGTGGGACCACTCACAAAAGAATGAGTGGACTTTCACATAGAGAATGGAAGCAACTTCAGTTTATGATCACATAAAAAACCTGATAGGCAGTGCAAGCATGTGCCAGCTGGGCACAAGATCATGTTTTCACCACAAAAATGACACGGAGGAAGGTTTACAGATATTCAGAGTTCGTAGCTAATCATGAAACTTAGGATCATATCAGTAGATAATATGGCCTCTGAGTTATCTGGGGACATCTTAATGCCAAGTCACGTCTGGCAGACTGCTAAAAGACGAGGACTGTCTCCTCAATCTGTTCTGCTGGCTCACTTAGAAGAACTTTAGCTAACATTCCTCCATTGCCTCTATGTTCAATGTCGATGGCATTGTTTTGGAGTTTGGAAAGGGAAGGAGGAAGGAGGAGACTGTCTATTGCTCATAGTCATATAAATTAATACTTATATAATGTGTATAAATTAAAATAATTTTCCCAGTTCACTTATAATGATAGCTATGATTCATTCCTTTCAGTCTTGTAATTTTCTCATACAGAAGAACCCGGGGACCTGAAGGTCCCCAGCAGTCTCCAAACTCTCCAGTTTATCTGAGGAAGCAGGCAGTCCTGGCCCTCGTAGGAAAGGCATAGCAACACGCTTTCAAGCTTGGCCTGATTTCTCTTTACAAGATTTACCACACCTGGTGCCAGCAGAGAAATTAATAACAGTGCCAACATCTTTGCTAGCACTTATGGTGCCAGCAGGGAAAAAGAACTCGCCATATAACTATTCCCTTCAGTATTGACTCAAAATGGTCAGTATCACATTACATTCAGCTAACTTTCCTAACTGGCTGCAAGTCTTCCACATGCCTGTTCAGCCAGTACTCCTTTTCTCTTGTACTATAAAGGTCTAAGTTTAAGAATCAGGAACTCCATGGATCTAACACTAGCTCTGGCACAGTCTAATATACAGCCTTAACTAAATCACTGCAACTAAGGGCTCCAATATTCTCTCCACAAACTGTGAATAAAGTCATCAGTGCCCTAGTAGAACTAATGCTTGAACAACTGACGAAGTCATACAGGAGTTAAGTATCTCTGAGAATTCATTCATGAGTGATTTCTAATGATCACAGCAGAGGCAGTTTCTGGTTTCTTCTTCTCCTTTGGATCACTCATGTCTCAAGCTCCAGAATGGCTTCACAGCTCTCTTGAAAGCAGGACACAGCTGGCAGGAAGATTTTTTTTTTGGCAAAAAAGAGCCCTGTATTGGTGCAGTGAAGTAAAATATGCAGTCTCACCTGCTGTGTCTTGATTAGAGAGAAAAAAACAATAAGGGAAAAGACTGAAAAGATGAAACTTTATTCATCGTTACCAAGTTCTCAGTTGTTAACTGACAAGTTCATACATAAAAGGTTATGTAAAAACATGACACCAAAAAATCAGATGCTTCTACCATGCAGAATTAGCAAAGATAATATGTTACAGGCAAAAAAGTTATTAGAAGCACTGATATGTCTTATATAGAGGATAAAAATGCAAACATTAAACTGGTAAGTTAAAATGTACTTTTCATAGTCAGTCATTGTGTTATGACCACCAGCTACAGCTGAGCCGATTAGAACACTTACTGACATTAAAACAATGTAGATTAATACATAGCTGAGAGTTATTAGTCTAGCATAACTGAACGCATTACTTGAAAATATAACCACAGTCTATTTATAAGTAATTCTATTTGTATTAGAAAGATCATGTTTAAAATTATGTGATTTAATTCACTCTTATATCAAACTTCTCATCTTAACCAGCAAATTATTATTTCAAAGCATTTGCCATCCATCTATTTTAAATAAATCTGCAAAAAATTTGGGGATGTAATTTGCTTAAATTCTGCTTCTTTTTAAATGCATGTTAAGGTTTATAATAATATCTAATACCTCATAGTCTGTCGTGTCATTTCTGTTCAGGTCTTGTAATCTGAAGATGATCTGTGATCTCTGCAAGAAACAATACTTGCTTCAATAGATTTGGAGAGAAGTATCAGGTTTGCTCATGGTAAGAAATAATGAAGCACAGTAAAAACAGTCCAATCCAGCGACAGGCTGAGAGCCCTCTGTTGCTAATGAAGCAAATGGGAACCACAAATGTTCTGTATCATCTTGCAGAATCTGGCCCCGGGCACTTAAGAACACACTGTGGAAAGTCTCCCTGACTTCATCAGAGTAAAATTAGAAAGAAAACAATTTTCTTGTACCACTGTCTTGCCTGATTCAATTACCAGTGTCTGATCTTGCAAGGCATCAAGCACCCTCCTGTGAGGTCCTCCAGCTCTCACTGAAATCATCAAAGCGAGCTGAGGGTACTCACTGCCAGGCAGGACTGGACCCTAAGAGAGCAGAAAGCCACAAGCAAGCATGGGCTGGCTCTAGCCAACCATCCGTCTAAACAATAAGACCTTGTTACTGACACTAGAGAGATACATTGATCTGAGATTGTAAGGGAAATGCTCCACAACCAGTGAACATTTGCTGCAGTACTGAGCTAGCTGAGATTTTGCTGTATATCCTCAGGGGTTCTTGCAGCAGCTAGGGCTCTGGCCTTTTAAATAAGGGCTCTCCTCTTTCAACCCCCAAGTCTAAAATGTCACTGGAGAAATGAGTTTAGCTACTTCAGTTTAGTCCTTCTACCACAGTATGCATCAGAAAAATGTGCACAAATAATCTATTACAACTCACGGATGCACTTCATAATCTGTTACTCTTCCTCAGCAAACAGGATGGATGATACCATGACACAGCCTGTGCTACAGCTGACTGCCTTCAACTGTTCTTTGATACTATACCTATATATTTTAATGAGGGCAACATTAATTTTTCATTTTAAAAAGTTTTTCATCATTTGCTGAAGAAACCACACAGTCAGGATTTATAACAAAACACAACTTTGCTTTGTAAAAAATACATACTGAATTCACTCGAAATACCTCTTCCACTCCCCACTATGAAGCATCAATATTTATTTCAAAGTCACAATTGATGACAATGGCAACTTCTACCTCTTCAGAAAATTTTCCAAGGGTATTTCTCTGTTGGAAGCTTATCCACCTCTGAGAAGATGAACAGAACCCTCAAATTTTCCTTTAGCGTGGCCTTATACCACAACTGGTGTTGGATAAAGATAGTTTGGAAAAAAATAGTGGTTTTTTGTTTTGTTTTGTTTGTTTTTTTTTTTTTCCCCCAGAGATCCCTCAGAGATTCTTTTGTAAAAAGGCAAGCAAGAGACTTAGTGAACTCTAGAGAAGTAGAGAACACTAAACTGCCTCGGATTTTCTTTTTGCTTTTGTCATTTCAGGTTGAATTGTTGCAACTATTTCAAAATACCTATTAATTTCTATTTTTTTTCCCACCATAATAGCGAATAGTGGAATGATAAAAACCTGAAAACATTGGAAGTATTTTAGAAACTTTTGTGCCAGCTTTGCCTATTAGACTTTGAAACCACTGAAACAGTATACAAAATCTCACAGGGATTATTAATACAAATTTTAAGTTACCTTAATTTCCTGTTGTCAATCATTATATGAATCATAATGCGACAATCACTACTATAGATGTAGCAGACAGAAAACTTTTTTAACAGCCAGTTCCCAAGTGTTCAAAATGTAAGGAAACACCAATGCTAAGGTTATCCAGTTAATCCAGTGAGACAGTAAAGACTATGAAATTATCTTCTAAATACCAAGATATTTTGTAAAATACTGACTATTAACACCTGCTAGGAAATACAATGAAAGTTGTTTAGAAAAGCTAACAAAAGCCACCATATCCTGTTTGTGGCACATCTTTTTGTTTATTCATATTGCTGACATGAAGCACATGTCATTGTACCTATACATAATTGTATAAATCATGAAAGACTACTACTAACCTTATAATCATGATATTTAAACATTAGAGCTGCTTTCTCATTCCCACAATATAATGACTAACTGCCACTAACAACTGATTATTATCATGAGATTGGGGCAGCAACTGCCATGCATCCAATTCAATAGTGCCTAAAGAGGGTAAAATCCCAGTTTTGTTGAAATTATTGGAAATAATCCCCGCAAATTAATTTATCTCAGTGGCAAGCATGGAGTTAAAAATACTAAAAGATGCAAAAGAGAACCTCCTGTACAACTGGTATGTATCAGAAGATGATAGCCCAGTGACAGAAAGGGGAAAATTTTCCCTCTCCTTGAAAAAGTGAAGTTGGTCAGTGTTGTTGGGATTTTTTTTGTACACAGGCAAAACTAAAACTCAAACTCTGCGTTTATGGATCAGATTCTCAGCTGGTGAAGATGAAAACTGACTGCATTTTGACAGCTGTGGAGCTTAGGTTCCTCAAAAGAGCTAAACTACAAGAGATAAATTACAGCAGAAACACTCTTGAACAAAATCAGGAGTGCTATTACCCAGCTCATGGCTAAAGCCATCCCTCTGAAATACCAGTCTGATAACTCTTCCACTCTGAGGAATCTTCCATCAATCCCATTTTAGGACCCATTTGTCTTTGCCAGAATATAAACTGTTTCCAAAATTTTACTGACAGCTGCTGAACACAGATGTCAACTCAGCCTTAGGAGGACCGTGCAAAATGGTAGAAGCTCAGAGGATACGCTGACAGAAATATCCTTATATGCTTGCCTTGCTCCTCTATTCCTCTCTACGTATTGGACACAGTATGCTGAACACAGCAGGCTCTAGACTGATCTGAGATATCCTTAGGTACATCTCTTCAGTCTCTAAAGAGTAATCTATATTTTATTCCTGGCATATTTTCTCAAAACAGTCCACCAGAGAAAGCGATCTTTAACATTAGTAATCTATTTTTGCATACTAATTTGTTCAACACTTAAGACCCCATCTACTTTCCTGCTATTATTTGTGAGAGCTGACAAAGCGCAGTGCCTCGCACAAAACAGTGACATAAGACCTGCCATCCTTCTCGAATGTATGATCTGCATCTATCTCCTTTGTCTCACAGAGTAGTGACCTACCGCAACAAGGATCTTTGAAATAAAACTTGCTTATAAAATCGTTTCTCTAAGAGCACAGAATTCTAAGGGCTCTGATTCTACATTTCATTAGTCAGCTTTACTTATTCATTACAGGGAAAATATAGCCTATTTTGGTTCAACTTTTTCTCTTTAGTCTCACTGTAAGGATATGCTACATATAATGTTTATCTTTGATCAGACTTATTCAGCAGATAGTAGCAGCTTTTGTTTTTAAAAAGTGACCAGAGAATTGGTTTGCTATCAAGTGTACAGTTAAGACGCCTCATACAGCTCTGTTTTTCTGTACTTCTCTCATTCTCTGCCAACTGGTACCTCGGTCTTATTGGTATCCAATAATAAGCCCGATTACAGCTAGCCCTAGGAGACATGACAAAAAGAGAGTCCTCATCTTGCATTAATTGCTCGTATTGAAACTATGCCACATCTCTC
This sequence comes from Pterocles gutturalis, assembly GCF_000699245.1. Taxonomy (NCBI): domain Eukaryota; kingdom Metazoa; phylum Chordata; class Aves; order Pterocliformes; family Pteroclidae; genus Pterocles; species Pterocles gutturalis. The sequence goes on from NW_010107854.1 coordinate 81,784, forward strand.
GAAGCTAGATGTTGCTTAGTATCCCTTTGATATGATAATGACATGCTTCTTAGCAGATGAATATGCAAATTAAAAGCAGTAATTTGGTGGCATGCACCTGCTGACACTGCACTACTATGCTTATGTGCTCCTCTGTAACACTGCAGCTACACAAAAGCATCACAGAGGTAAAATTAAATTCTAATGTCGTATATATTAAACAGATGCTTCCACTTTTCTTTGTATATCTACTTTTTACAGAATTTGCTATTGGAATCTCAGTTCTCCCTTCATGCAATTAGTGGACATTTATGTGTCATACACAGAAATGTACTTGGAGCTATTTAAGGGCTCTGTTTTTAAAGAAATGGTTTACATGAACTGCACTCTCAGAGAGATTTTTTTTTCCCTTCACAGCGGAGAGGCAGAAGATTTTAATCTTGACGCACAAAAGACCTTCATTCATAAAAGAAATGCATACTTGAGCACGGCAGCTTGCAACAGAACACTTCTGCGGCAAAGATACTGCAGAGTATACACTTATCCAAACTTTCCTGTACTGATTACGAACACTTTCAGACAGGTTCTGTGAATAAGTTATGTGCGTTAACCACACAGAGCCAGTTTATGCCCTCAGGTATGCACTTGAAGCTCTTTCAGATATGATTAAAGTGTTGAATGTGGAAGTGGAATTTGGTTCCAAATTGCCAAGCTGCTCAGAGTCACTATTAAGCTGAAGATGCCAACAGGCTCAGTCCAGGAGGGCATGGCTAGTAATGCTGGACTGCCCCGGCTTCTGCTGACCTCACTGGCTGCTGAAAATGTCTATTCCCTGGAGAGGTGCTAAGCGGCCCACTGGAGCTACTCATAAGAAAACAAATTATTATTTCCAGATACGCTAAGATGTAAATACTGTGATGTTATCAGGCTCAGTGAAGTCTCTTTACAAACAGATAGGCAACTGAAGGAACTGAACTGATATTTCATGGGACTGTAAGAGATTAAAGGAGATTAAGGAAACTCTTCTTATTCATGAATTTCTATAATTTAGAGAATATGTACTGTGCATTTTCCAGAAAAGAAAAGAAAAGAAACACATAAGTTCCACTAGGTAACTTTGATTTTCAGAGGTTTCTTAGCTCTTAATTGGGCACTTCCACAGCTACAGGTCTAAATTCCTCTGCAGTTCTCTGTATCTGATGTAGGTGGCAAGTCTGTACCTGTTTCAGGCAAGTAGATATCTCATATCTTACGGCTGTCGCTTACTCCATGCCATGTAGTAGCCGTTTGAATGTGGGAAAGAACACTCCCCCTGCCTTTTGAAAGAGAACAGTTTTATCAGAGAGGAGATGTTCTTTTTCCTGGTCACATTTTATTGCCAAAGAGAAAGGATGTGTTAGTAGCAAAGCAAGTGAACTATTAAATGTGAGCATAGCTTAATTCCCTTCACTCAAGCCCAAACTTTACTCCCACCTGTTCCACTACCCAGCTTGCAATTAGCACGTTACCAATGTAAAATAATTTATAATTAAAAAAATAAATACCTTTACTTGATCCCTACTGTCAATGAACATCAATCCTGTTTTAAGCCATCCATTGTGCGTACAATATATGTACTAATTTCTTTTTGAATAGGACTGTGAGAAAAAGTCTAAATATGAGGAATTTAAACAGGAAGAAATTGAGTGTTGAAATTCATACACTAAATGATAAAGTTAACATTTTTTATACACATAAGAATGATGGAAATAGGGCTGTGCCTACTAGTGTCCTTATGTCAGTACTGGATTAATTATTGGGTAGAGGGGTTCCTCTCTCCGCCTCATGAGGAGAAGAGAAGCTAATGCAGTCAGATATCTGTGATGAAGACTAGAATAAGACAAGTTCACTTCAAGTAACGTAGTTCATAGAGAAATACATATAAGATACAAGAATAAAGGAACTTATGTTAAAATAGATTTAAAATACAGATGGGTAAAAATATTTAAAAGAAATAGATGGGTTACTTCTTTCTTTACATTTTTGAGAGTTTTCTGTGGTACAGCCTTACATACACTACGTCAAGGGACTTCCTTCTGATGACCACTGGATATGACTTCAGCACTACACTATCTAAAAATTGTTGCTGACCATTATGTTTCTTTGCTATCCATGCATAATTTTCTCAGGTTTTGTTTCCAAGGTTCTCTCTCCTAATGAATATTCATTAACGAATCATCTCACTATATTTAAATTCTATTTTTTTCAGCAAAATTTCATTCTTCTTGAGTTTTATTTAGATCTGTAGCACATCTACATACTGCATTCTTACTGGTTTATTCTACCTACAATCTTGATTTTCTTTCACAACACTATTGAATTTTACCTCATCTTGAAACAACACTGAAGTACTTCTACAGGGTCTTTAAGCAAATTCAATCTCGTTCAAACAGTCTTTAGTCTTTAAATCCCCATTTCCTTAGGGTAATGCCTACTAGTAATCTTTCTGTTTTTCAAGCAATTTGCAGTCCATGTGAAAGTATCCAGATTATTAAATCTGGAAGACTAAATTCTGTGACTAAAAGTTCCCTGCATAAAATCTTTTGTCTCTCATCAGTTCTGTTACTCCAACTTTTCATTCCCATTGAAGTAGTGTACTTTTACCAAAGCTGAATGGATTTTGTCTCAAGGAAGGAAAAAACAGAAAAAAAAGGGCATTTAGTGAAAAAGAAAAATCAGAAAGGCCTCTGAAGGTTCTGCAGTTTTCACTTGTAGCCTTAGTCTCTTTTCCAGTGACGGTCCCTTACCTTTTCTAAAATTTATTGATACCAATTCTTCTGTTCTATATCACCAGAAACGTATAAAAAGCAGTTCATATATATACACATATATGCATATGTTTATATACATTCTCACAGGAGTTGTGTCGCTGTAGTTATTTCTTACTATTTTCAGTATGTGTTTGGATCTATTTGGTCCAGAAGATGTTATTGCATCCTAATATAGCACTACTTCTTACTTCCCAAATACCCACTTGCATTCTTAAAAGACTAGAATTTGTATCATTTAACATATTTATAATTCCATTTATAAAGCACATGCCATTTCCTCAGCAGCAGGGGGCATTAGAATTAACAGAAACAATAACTAAACCAAATACATCATTATGCCAAGGGAAGGCTTCAATAACAACACTGCATTTACAGCATCATCAGAACACAGGCACGAGGGCAGTATCCTCATCCCTAAACCTTCAGAAATCATTAATGAAAACACTCCTTATGGATACACCACTTGAAGCAGAATCTCCACTACACAGAGCTTTTAAAGACACTCTGTGAGGTTTAACTTTGGATCTACTGGTACGCAAGGTGAAGTGATCCTCAGAATCAAGAGTTTTCACGCTGACAATCTGTCAGCAAAACCAAGATCTAGTATCAGGGCAGCCCAGGGAATCTCAGCTCCCATGAGGAACAATGAGGACAGACACTACTGTAACAGACTTGGGACATGATCACAGAGAGTACCAAGCCTGTTGTTAAACAAAAGCAAATGCTAGGCTCAAGCAGCTATAGCTGAAGCCCTTTGGAGCACTGTTGTAAAATTTGTAAAATTATCTGAGACTTCAATTATATCCTATTGCAATAGACTCAGGGTTCCAAGATAAAACACAAAGCAGTGTAGTACTGAATCTAAGAGTCAAAAAGACATGCCTGTCTTGCTACACTCAAGAATAAGGCTGGCAAGCATCATACTGTATGTAAAAATTAAGAAACAGACACTTTTCTTTCCCACAGCCATCTGACAGCCTAAGGTGAACTAACAAAATATTTTATTTAGGATCATATTAGAACAACTCCTTAGGTGAATTACTTTGAAGATATTCCACACAATATTTATAATTCCTCCTGGCTCGCCTATAGGGGCAACGTACACTATTTCATACACCTGGAGATAGTCAAGCAGGGTAACCATGGGCTCCTTTCAACCAGTAATAGAATTTCACATTAAGCAATGTAACTTCAAAATATTCACATGACTACAGTAGAAACAGCTTATGTTACTCAAGAAATCAATCTTAAGAGACTAAGAGCCTTGCAATGTAATAACATTACTTGGTTTCAGCCCCTTATCTGTAGATCTTTTTTGCAGTAGAATGAAAACAGTAAGAATGTCAGATTGCCATTATCTGTCAGGAATTTGAGCAGGAAAACAAAACAGGTTTAGCGCAATGATGAACAGTTGTGACAAATCATCAGCATTTTCTCTAGATCCTCGTCTCAAAGCAGTTTCATATTTCATCTTTAGACTCTGTATTCCCTCTTACATGAAGTAAAAAAATTATCCAGTATTTTACACTGTTACATTTATACAATTTAGGTAGCACCTCTCAAGAAGAAGTGAAATAGTTTCATCTTTTTTTTTGTACACCTAATTCTGACACCACTCAAAGTCGTTGGTTCAAAGTAATTCATATTAGCAATTACCCATGATTTCTTTTACAGTAATGGTCGAAGCTTCAGCCACATTACACTTCTGTTGACCTGCAAGCTGCACAAGGACATAAGAGGAGAACTTGCAGGGACTGTTGTGAAGTCTAGCTGTCCAAAATCTGAGCACCAGAGGGGCAGCTTGCAATTTAATGGAAGAAAGAGAAGGGCTATAACTTGAGCTTTACCTTGTGAGAAACCAGATTTAAGGGGCTTTAAATAAATGTTTATCGGGTTTTTTTCATATAATTTTATTCTCCATTGACAAGAAATTGCTTAAAGAGATGTGTTTACCTCTATTTTTTTTGTTGTCATAAATAACATTCTAGTGGGATCTGGGGGCTTCTGGCTCGAATGAATCCTTCAGTGTTTTAGCCATGAGCCCACACTGCAGTGCAATCAAACAGCTGTAAATAACTCCCTTAAAAGCAGAAAAGTCTATGTTCTTGCACTGCATACCATCATCAGGCATCCCTTGTTTCTCCCACTCCTTGTCTGAGATGTGCAGAAAGGTCACAGTCTGAACAATAAATTTATCTTTTCAGTCAGCCTAAGGGTTTAGGAGCTAGGTGGCTTCAAAAGAAAGACCTACAGAGAATGGTTGGGATCTCTGGTCCCTCTGCCAAAAAGCTTTGGGTAAAACATGATAAAAGTAACTTTTTACCTTCTTACAAAACAAAAGAAACTACCGATACTCTCCACTGCTTGATGAGCAGCAGTATTGACCTTACCAAGTGAATAGTGATGCTCAATTAATTTCTGAACTTCCCTTCCCAGAAACAGTAGGGAAGACAGCTTTTCATGTTCTCCTACTTCAGCAAACCCAATACTGTCCAAACTGTTTTAACAAGGAAATAGCTCATTTATAGGCTTATGTGTATCTAACAAAGATCTGAATGCAAAACTTTCTAAAATGCCACATTAAAACCTTCATCCAGCAAAACACAGACAAATCTGCTACCTTTATACTTTTAGAGGTTGCAGTATACATGTATCCTAGGCCTGATTTTCCTCTTTTTTGCATGAATTCAAGTCACAGGTATATCTGTTAAAGCAAAAGGAGCTTTTTTGTGTAAAACATGTTTAAGTGACAGAAGAATTCCGTCCTCGTGCTTTTATTTTTGCAGCAGTAGAACTGAACATTTCCCCATGTCACACTGAGAGAACATGCATTTTCCACGTAAACATACGTAAAACCATTCTGGGTGCAGATCTCTTGATTTAGAAATATTAGTATCTTAGTAAGTAACCATACTGATGGAGAGGAAGTTTATAATGATAAAACATACTGCATTAATACCATTAAACATCAATTAATGTAAACAGCTTAGTCTCAGAGCTGTCACTGGATAAGTGAATGCACAATGACACACTGTTACTAATTCACTGTCAGTAGAAAGCTGTGTACAAATAATCCTCTAGGCTACTTCTTACCGAAAAAAATGAGAATAAAAACTGTGTGACCACTCAGTTGACAGCAGAGTGTTTGTCCAACATTATGTCAGATTCTGTTATTCATCTTTCCTTTTTTTTTCTCACTCTACACTCAAACTAACTGATGGTGGTTCCACTGAAATATCACAGCCTTGTGATTTCTTCTCAGCTTTACTGACCTCTTTTTAGCTTTGAGTTTCACATTTTAAAGAGGAAAAATTAGACAAACACATTTCACAGTTCAGCCCACCCACACATCTCTGAGCCAACAATTCTTCAAGTGTGTGGGTTCACCACACACGAGCTCCACCTGGCTGATTTTTACCTGGTGTGCGACCTTCAATTGAAAATTTCAACAGCATGCAACTTGTCTTTGGCAAATGAATTGTAAGTACGCCAGCTGCCAGATGTCTTCATTTTAAAACACCTTCAAAACTGCTTTCTGGCATTGATCCACAGGCAAAACAAGCTAAGCTGTAGCTGCAATTTCTGTTCTGTGTGCAAAAAGGGGAGGAAACGCAAGATGCGTTGCTTTACATCTCTAAGAATGGTACAAGGCAGTGGGAAAAAAAACAACACTTCATTACTGATGCGCTGCGTATATTCAGGAAGAGTTTTTCCAGTACACAGAGCATATCCAAAATTTACATAAATATTCACCCTAATGAAATACCCGTTTGAAGTAACATATTTTTGAACAAAGGGATTCCCTCTGTACCATGAAAATTAATGCCTGTACCTCCAAATGTGGACTAGCCAACTTTGCCTAAGGTTAAAAAAACTGCTTGGCAGAGGCACTGGAAGGTAGAGATCTTAATTAAATCTGTGCACAAGACCTGGGATCACATGTTTTCAATTATTTTTTGTTCTATTCTGTTTTTCTGGCTGTTTGTTTCCTTTCAGAATCTGAAATCCATCCCAGGAACACCAGAAGTTTCAGTGCTCTTGGCAGATCTTTAGAACAAATCTGCACATATTTGTTTTTCACTTGGCACCATAACAAACTCATTCTCCTGTCATGAAAAATGACAATTTCCATTCATTTTCCTTTGAATATCTAGATTCACCATATTCCATGTGTTGGATCACTCATGCAACCCCAGAGTCTAAAATGATTCAGAATCACTCCTTCTAGCACCAAAAAAACCTCCTTCCTACATACCAAACTCTCTACTTTCTGCTGTTTGACTATTAATTACTAGCTCACCGACCAGCTGCCCAGTCATGTGTATATATAGGTGGTTACCTTAGAAATTATGTGTATACTTTGGTTTTCTACTGTATTTATACAGCTATAATTCCATACACAACACCTTGTTGCCACAAGCAGAAGAGCCAAGCCAAAAAGTAACTGTGTAAAGACATTATAGAATAATTACACTTAGAAAGTGATGCTTTTTATGGTCATGAACAGCACGGACTGTCACATCTATCAATACATTTTTTAAAGGAGCCTGGTACATGAGGGTGCTGGGTCCTGACTGGTACTGTATAGAAAACTGCCTTGATACATACAACAGGGATCTGCCATCTACAGCTGACAAAAGAGGAGTGCACAGAAACACAATCACAAGTGACTTAGGAATCCCATGTCCTGTGAAGTGAGAGACAACCTATTAACAGCAACTGGTTTGGGCTTTGTAGTTCATACACATACCCTGTGACGGTTCTTGAGCTCCAAGCAAAGGTCACCGTGCCTGGCAATATTAATAGAGCAAACACCCTCTGTCAGCACTCCTATTTTCTACAATGGCATAAAAAGCACACAATACATACATCATGCTTGAGTTTCCCTTCAGTCATAAAGCTACAGATATGCCAAAGAACACATCCATCATGCTTGAGTTTCTCTTCAGTCATAAAGCTACAGATATGCCAAACTAAAAAAAACCAAACCAAACCAAAACAAAACAAAAAAAACCCAACAAAAACTAAACCAAGCAAAACCCCTCAAATTGGTGGTAAGCCAAAACCAAAACCGGGAGGGCAGGCTGCAAGGCTTGCCTTGAAACACTCCAGCTACTGCAGAATAATAAACTTCTTTGTCACAGTTGAATGACCTACTGAATGCACATATTACATGTGAGGATCCCAAAGCAATAGCTAATCCACCTGATTACTTTTTTATTTAACATAATATTCAAACCAGAGCTTACAGACAGTGTCTAATACCTCAGAATACACCACAGCATTTCAGAATGACCGCCTCTAACACATGGCACCACTGGGAACCAAAACTACCTTAGGCATGAAGTATCCAAAATAAGATGTGCCAATTATTATCTGGGAATCTTCTGATTCTTCTGCTATGAATATCTACTGGACTTTGAACTGGTAAAAATTCTTAACTACTACAATATCAAGTACTTCAAAGAGGAAGAAAAAGATTTTGAAGTCCAGGTGGTTCTGGTGACCAGCGTTGCCGTCCTGAACAGCTTCTGGATGAACAAACTGTATTTCATTAAATCCAAGCTGCATTACCATGCTCTATGGTCATGTGAACCCAACACATTTTTTTTTTTTTTTTTTGGTGGTGTTTCTGTCAAAATAATTCCTTATCCATAAAGGTGAGGTGGGTTCAGTATGGTGTGGGTTCAGTATGGTTTGTCTTCAGCTATAAACCTACTACCTTTCTTGAGAAAACTTGAAAAATTTATGATGGTTGTGGGTGATTCTTTGTTATTTTGGTGAATATATAGATGTAGACATATAGCTGCAATATAAGCCCTTAAGGAATAGATAGCTTGCCTCATATTCTCTTCATTGTATGAAATGCATCATTCTTTTTGAAGTGACTCCACCAGTTTAAATGGGAGGTCCTCCAGAGGTCCACAGATCATTAGCCAGGAACAGGCTGAACCTTGGTCATTGGGTGGTGAGCAGTTTCACTGGGAATCACTCATCTGTATATTTGTATCTATTACTACTATTATTATCATTATTTTCAACTTCACTGTAATTTGGTTATTAAATTGTTCTTATATCAATCCATGAATCTCTTTTCTCTTTACCCCTTTAATTCCCTCCCCCATCCCTGGGAGGGGGGACCGTGGGCGAGCAGCTGTGCGGTGTTTGTTTGCCATTAGCTAGGTTTAGAATCACAACACCTGGGAAAATGCAGATGGCTGTAGGTGAAATGAGAACTTCATGACCCCTGCTGCTAATGTGTAAGGGAGAGCCACAGCAGTTGCTTCTTGAAGTGCCATGCAGACTGGTCTTGGCTACCACCTGAGACTTTGAAAGTGAAGTCCCCTATGACATCAGATGATACCTTGTCTGTGAAGGTGATGACCTTCTCACAGACCTGATAACTGGTCATCCCAAACTGTGAACTTTCTGGTGAATATGCGCTATATATATTTTTGCTTATTTCTCTTTGGCAGACTTGCTTATTTTTTATAGCTACTACTAGAAAGAACAGGATCAGGCAGATGTCAGTGCTTTTGGTGCTTCTTGTCATCTCATTTGAGATGGTGGCCAACATCATCTGGCCAACTGCCATTCCTACAGCTGTGCCCATAAGTGCTGCCTCTATCATCAAAGTCACTTTCTGCTAGAAGCAGAATAGAGAAGGTCATCTATGGCTTATGCCGCTTCTTTGACTTCTTAGACAGAGAGACAGCCCAGAGAAGATTCTGGAATCCTCTGGATATTACAGGTTACCTGAAGAAACCATTTATTTAGGGAGAGGATGGCTGACAGAAACCTTAAGTTCTAGCCTGGCCTTCACACTTTCTTCACCCTCTGGTTGTCCCATCTCAGCTCCCCTGACCATCTATGACTATGCCGCTCCTGACAGATGTTTGCCTAACCTGTTAAAAGACTTGTAATGATGGTGACTTCATCAATCTCCAGGTAAACTGTTCCAGTGACTTTCCACCCTAATTGTTAGAAAGATTCTCTTTTTTTTCTCACTGAGAATCTTTCTCACTGTAATTTAAGTCCATTAATTCTTATCCTTGGTCTTGTCAGTAACAAGCAGCACAGAACAACTGTTTCTCAACTTGCTGAACATAATCCAGAATATTATTTTTCTCACAGTGGCAAGATATCATTCAGTTTGCAATCCATCATGCCCACCATCTCATTTTCCGAAAAACTTCTGTCTAACCTTGAAAAAAAAATTTAAATCCATGATACACAGATGCATATCTAACATCCTAGAGCCTGCCATGGTGTCCAATGAAAAGCTGAATACTAGGAGGTGACATATTAGGAAAATGGCTGATCGGGTGTGCTGAAACCCACTTTCTGAGATTACTAAGCAGACCAGGAGAAATGAGAATAACTTTTTCCAAAGACATTATTTCAGTGCCAAAAGAAGGACATCAAATGCAAAAGACAATATATCATTACTTTTTATAGCCACTAGCAGCAATTCAGGTTCTTGCAGGTTAAATATGCTAGTGCCCCAAGCCAGCATGGTGCCATCAGTTTTGAATACTTGAAAACTTGATGAATCATTCTTTTTCTCTTGGCTTACCACAGAACCTTCAGTAATCAGAGACTATTTAATCCGAATCATATACAGTAGTATAACAGTAAATTATGAATGATGACTGAACTTCAGAAAATACAATCATTGATTTTAAAGCCACATATAACAGACTACTGGGGTAGCACACCTCATATTTCCTCCAACCTGTTTCTTGCATTCAAGGCACAGCACCTATTTGGATAGATGATGTTTAAAGTTTAGCATGATAGACATTGCAGCCTGTTGCTGGGTAAGTTGCTCTGATGGCTAATTACTGTCAATGTTAAAAGTTGGTATCTTGTTTCCAGACTGAATTTGGGCAGTGCTACTGTCCATCCATTGGATCCTGCTATGCCTTTTTGTCTGCTAGATTAAAGGGCTGCCTACGATCAGAAATTTCTTCAGAAAGCGAGTATTAAAAACACATGTGCTGAAGCAGTGAGCTTTATGTAACTACACGTAGTGTCAAAGCTATCAGCATTTTATATGTGCATATGTGTAGAGTAGCAAGAAGAGTAAAACTACACTCAGAAGTCAGTTTTGTTGTGCATTCTCCCAAAGAATTGCAAAACAAGAGTACAACACAAATAGTTTAGAAATTCTCAATTATGTTTTCCCATTTCCTCTCTACCCCCGTATCTGAAAGGTCATGTTATGCCTAAAGCAGATTCAAAATTCATTCTCAGCAGAAAAGTTGAATTCATAAATGTTACTTGCAGAGGGAAAAAACCAACCTGACAAGTTTCTCACAGTCTGTAGCAAGTGTAGAGCTTTTGTTTGTGTAATGTATTACATTAAAGGGCAATAAAAATTATAAATTGTAAAGCACACTGCATTATCTCCTCTATTTGAATTGTGAAGCTTCCCTATGGAAAATTTTAACAATCTATTCATATTTCATACCTTTCTGAACAGAAAGGCCAGGGTGTTAAAAAATACACAAAAGAATAATATACAGAGAATTTCAGACATAAAATATTGTCCTGCTAAGAGCAACTAAAATTTTATCTTAATATATTTTTATTTTTGGATGTACTTGTTTTTCTCACCTAGGATCCTAGAAGTGCCTCAAAGATCCAATACAATTTTTTTTGTTAAAAAACGAAATCTTCTCCACTCAGCTTCTAAAACACTGGGATTTTCTACACCACTTTTCCCCAAACTGATATTACAGAGACTATACCATGACAAAGAGATACAAAAGCATAAGATGATGTAAATAAAATTAGTGACCTCATTCACAATGGATGTAATTCAGCATAGTTTCACAGAAGGAAATGGAGATAGTCTGGTTTACCCCCTTAGACAACTAAAATCTTGCAGATCACTGCAGTTTGAATGGACTGCAGTTTAAATGAAGAAATGCTGCAGTACAGCTTTTGTAGAATACAGACAGTTGTTTCAAAAATTAAGTTTTGGCTTATATTCAAATTGTATTTGAAAATATTAATACATGTTACAAAGCCTAATTTGTATAACAAAACCCACTAGCCTACTCTGTCATCAGCAGCCTTACAGGAATATCTCCGCAGATAATGCAAACTGATCTTGAAGTTCTATACACTATGGCACAGTCAAGATCTAACGCAAGTAAATCCAGCTCTAACAAGAACCAGGTACAACCTAGTCAATGGTCAACAATACACCAAAAATAATTAATTTGCTTATTTTTTCCTCACCACCTATTTTTCCTCACCACTGCCTGTCTATGATAGCTTCAGAATGGCCAAGGACTATATGTTGCTATATCAGGCATATATGAACCTCATTATTCTTGACTTATAAATTTTTTCTTATAATAAATAATGCAACAATATTTTTTGTAACTGTTAAATATATTTCAAAACACTCCACAGTTATGTTCTATGTTTTTCTCCTGGTCTTCCTCTGAAACACAAAGCTGTCAGATTTTCCTTCTCTTGGTCATATTCTGCCACATTGATTTCACATGTCACTTGCACTCTCTCCCTTCAGTCCTTTCGCTTTTTCACTGCCACCCCCACTACTGATGCAGTCTTGCATCCCTATATTTTTCCTGCAGCAAGTGTGCAATTAACGTCTAATTTTTACAGTGTATTTATCTGCCAGGTGAGTGACATAAGTAATCCATTTCCCAATAGATTTCCAGTAGATCACATTTCTAAGATACATAGCTAGGTTGCACTTGAAGAAAACAGATCACTTAATCCACTAACTTCTCCAAGGTAATGATACGTGCTTTCTTAAAACTGTAAATAAAATGGTAGCCCTAAAAGCTGAGTTTAGACCTTTGTCTATTAGTGCTTTCTCATAGCTTGCTGGTGAAGATGGTCAACCAAAGCAAAACTTCTGTCATGATCTATTAATAGAGAATAAGGATTAATGAAGGATTATGTCATAATGAGTCTGCCTGCAGAGTTGCTTCAGTTCTTGTCCTTTACTGCCAAAATACAGTTCTCATTTCCAACAAACAAAGTCTATCCGAGAGAAAGCACAGAGCCCCTTTAGAACTGGAAAGTCCTGTGCATAATAATGAATGACTAACTCTTCTTTTGCCAAAGCGCTTCAGCACTTTCAGTGTCATAGGTCAAAGCAGTGAATCAGAGGGGGCCTGATCCTTATCTAAGCTTTTGCAACAAAATTAGAATGTGCTGTAGCCTTATTAAAGAAATGTTTGTTCCACCATCAATGAAATGAAAAAGCGGCTCAACGCAGTTTTGCAAATCACAGCAATAAACTGCTCGAGTTAACTGCTTTATTACAAATATTTAATTATTCTGTATGTTAAAGATCCTGCATTTGTAAAGACAAAATTAATAGTATACTTGATAACCTATTTGAATTTGTATGTGTCTGAGAGGGTGTTTTATCAAATGGATTGACATTAGTAGCCTTTGTGTTGAAAAATATAAAACAAAAAAACCCTGTAATTCACACATTTGCAAAAACTACTTCAGCTCCAGGAACATGAACAATAAAAACAAAAGAGGGTTTTTCCTAAATAAATTAAATATTTCTTAATATTTACAAAGCTCCCCACATATTCTCAATAGATGCTGCATAAGCGGAATCTATATACATCATAAAGTTGGTCATACAACGCACAGCTATTGCAGTAATTACCTGTGTGGTCAAGAAGTAATTTTTCTCTGTTAAAGTTTTAGCTGCTAAATTCTTAATGTTTGAATTTAGCAATGCTGAACAAAAATCTGTCAACATAATACACTTTTCTTTAAAACACTTAAGGCAATATGGAAGGCTCTTTTTAAATATACACTAGTGATTTAAATAATTAATTAGAAGTCAGGTAACACCAAGAAAAAAAACAAGTATAAAAAATAAGTTACATTAGTCACTGAAAAGAGAAAGGACAAATTCAAATTTGATTTGTGTTTGTTGGACTAGCTATAGTAAAACAACAACAAAAAAGTAAATAAAGTCTGTAAGGGTCTCAGTTAAATTTCAGATAGAAAGTTACCAGAGAGTACATTAGGATTGAAAACCAGAGTATTAATCTCTAAAATTAGAAAATTGATCAACTGGGATATGCATCAGAGAGATTCATCAAAGCCTTGCAACAGCATATCTCCATTTACTGTTTAGATACAGCTAATCTACATCATTAAATCGACCATTCAGTAACTGAAAATCTGCCATGTAGGTCCCGACTTTTCATAGAGGCTTTTAAATATGTATTCGGTAACTACAAAGTGCTGAATATATTTTCAGTCTTTTTATACTAAGATTTACAACTAATGACCTTAAGCAATGTCATGCATGTAAAACAAAATTATGAGACCACCCTGGTTTGAGCAGAATTAAGGTATAGACTCATACTTCATTCTCATTCAAATTTAGTAGGATAGAACAAAAAAAAAAAATCCATAGTAATATAGCTAAACCTATTTCATAGTTTTACTTTGTAAAACATGCCTCTTCACTTGTATTTTGCTATTACAGGCTCAATATAAGTAGACAATTATCTAAGCTTAATGCCAAGAATGATAATGCATTGAGCACATGCAAAATCCTTGTGCAACATCAACTACAGCCCGCAGGGATAAAACATTTATCAGTTGCTCCTTAGAGCACTAGTGGTTTGAAAATTTGGCTGCCCATGCCGACATTTAGTGAAATCATAGTCTGAGCTTCATTCAGAACCCAACACAGTAAAGCCTGATACCAGGATGACTCTGTTGGCAATCTGCCTCCCCGTACCCACATGCACTGCAGGCTACTTTCTGTCCCACTACTTCCCATGAAAGAAGTCCTTTTACTTAACTGCAGTAGTTGGCACAGTGCCCCTTTCACGGACCAAACTAACCGTCATCTTGGATGTAACAAATTAGTACATTCTCAGAATAATAATAAGTATGGACATGAAAACACTATTGTTTTTACTTGGAAATGAAGTAACTACATTTTAGCTGGGTGACTTTTTCAGTTCAGCACCACAGGCAAAAATAAATCTTATAAAAAGAACGGACAATTACGGGAGAGATGAGACGCAGGCTTTTGCTGTGGGTTCAGAAGTAAAAGAGCTGCTTCTCATACCGCCTGAAGAATATCCTGTAAAATAAAATTTTGATTATCAAACAATTTATTGCTTTGAAAATGAATTGGTGTAGGGTTTTGCTAGTTGATCTACAACTGGCAGAGATTTTTTTGCCTGTAAAGTACAGAAATGCTTAAGTAAGCCCCACTAAAAATGCAATTAAATATTTTACAAAATACATTGAAAACATTAAATACAGAGTAAGAACTAGACTCAAGTTAAGTGGAATTATGGCTGTTCATTTTCCAATTTTAACACAAAGTTAGGTGACGTGAAATATATCTTTAATTACAAATAAATATTTGTAAAGCATTGCATACTTGCCATTTTATCTGGGCAATGTGATTACTAAAATAATATTTTTTTTCCTCAAGCTGTGCACATTTCATTGCACACCAGATCCTTTAAAAACAGTACACAGAACACATTTCATAATGTGTTTTAAACTGATAATAAAAGTGAATTCATATCATTGTTCTCGGCACTCTAGCACAGACGTCCTAGGCCAAGTTCTCTGAAAAGTACAATTAAAACTCCCCTGTCCAATACAGTAACAGCTTTCTTGCCAAACTATGATATATAACATTAGCAAGGATTTGAATAACAAGTGTATTCTTTACCGTGTAACTCCTTAGCAGCAGATAAGACAAAATTAGTGTGAAGTGCTGACAAGTATGAAAGAGTAAAACAAATATTTCCTGTAAATACGCAAAATATATTTTGATTTTATGCCATGTTTGGCCTGTGAAGCAAGAAATCCAATATATATCACATATATTTAAAAATACTGAGTTTGAGACAGCTTAAATAATTCAAGACATTTTATGTAAAAATGTAACAATTTTACTAAACTTTCTGGTTCAAATGAGTCCAAGAATATCTCATTATAAATGGAGACAGTCCTGAAAAAGCAATCAAGCATGACTAAAAAGATCACTCTTTTACACAAAAAAATAGCCTTCTTATTTTACCCTTTGTTGGAAAGACATTTGGCCAGCCACAGGGGAAATACATAATCTACTTTTATATTCAAATAATATATTTCAAAATTCTATGCATACAAGGACCTTAAAACAATTCTTGGTGGAATATATAAGACATGGGTTTATGTGATCTTAATAACGGAATTGCTGGCATAGGCTGAAAATTACTTGGGGGGGGTTTATTTGTTTGTTTCTCTTAGTCTAATGCATGTGTACTAGTATTTTGTCTATTAGTTATTCCTAATGGGACTTTAAAGGAAAATACCAGTGGAAAGACATTGCAATAAAATATCTAGGGAGATTCTGTCTAGAAAAATAGAAATATTAGTTTTGAAGAGTATGCATGTTTGCATGGGGATGTTGATTATTACAGCTACCTTAATTCTGAAGTTTAATTCTGATCAAAGAAGCATTCCACCACAAATGTCGCATATGAAAAGTCCACCTTTTTATTTAAAATATACAAACCTCACTATTAGTCCATCCTTTCATTTTTTTGTGTTCAGATAAGGTATTAAAATTAAAAGTATTGATGGTGATTTGCTTTCAGAATCTGAAGGACTAACGAAACGACATCTTAATTTTTAAGGACACTAATACATCAGTGGTTCTGGAGGAAAATTGCTTTTCAAGGCAATACTGCCAGGGTAAGAGTCAGGGAGGAGAGATGCAATTGATGTTTTTCACTTTACTTTAAACAAGATGACTGTTATTCAGTTTCTCAATACCCAGGATTATGAAGATCAGAGTACTATACACCCCAGAAGAGGAAAAGCTTAGAGCAATTATATAGTTCCCTTCTAAGTGCTGTAGCACTCACAGTTGGTTTTCAACAAATAAGCAGTCTACACACATCTTTCCTGCTTCATAACTGTGTGAGGCTCCTGCTCCTAAAACTCACAAATATAAAAAAAGAACAGGGAATTCAATTAATATAATGTCACCATTTTCAGCCCTGAATTTTATCACTCATGAAGAGTTAAAGTTTTCTGGGTGTGTTCCCCACTTATGCCTTTTCTGAGAAACAGAGAAGTTACAATATCAGGGCAAAGGACTGAGGACTGAAATGTCAGTGTGACTCGAACATTCATCCCTTCCTCTGGGCCCTTTCAGCTTATACAGCAGAGCAGGATGAATATTTGTACTAACTACACATTTCAGTACAAAGAACCCAATTCAGAGAAAAAAAAAATCTCATACCATTTATGGCGACCGTGCACTTTACAAAACACAATCATAAATGGTTTATTCTTTCATAGGGAAGAGCCTCTATAACTGTTGTGCAAGCAACCTGCCCCTCGCTGGGCTTGATGAGCCTGAGCTGAAGCCCAGTGAGGGCAAGGAAGGAATTCACATTGACTCCAGCTCTTGGGCTCCAGTCTCCTTCGCGAATGTTTCACTAAAAACTAAGAACTGCGTGACCAAGTTAGAACACATGGTGCAGATCCTATGTAAAAACTGTTACTGAGGTTTAAGCACTTGAGCTAAAGGTGCCCATGACAGCACTGTCTGGATTTACAGGTCAGCAGG
>NW_010107854.1:99220-222856 GCF_000699245.1 Pterocles gutturalis
AAATTATTCTTATACATTTTGCAATTAAGTAGTGTTTTTAAAATAGCAGCTGCTGGTTTACAAAGACAACAACTTTATACGGATCATACTTATACAGACCACATGCCATATTTATTGTTCATTCTTTCTCCACTCATGTGTCCAACAAGAACTAAAAATTTCTCCAAAACACTCCTAAAAAAGCAAACCACTATAGCTGTACGTCCACAGCAGTTAATAGCACAGGCAGCTAATTAATTATGTACTTATGTGTGCAACTAGCTACTCAGGCAAATTATACAAGCAGTTGAACGCATACTTAGTGGACACAAATACTTAATTGCCCAATGTGCTAAAAGTCTTACCCAAAGCAAAAAATGTAATCTATAACAATTGCTTTAAGCTTATATATCCTCAGGACCTGTAAATCCGATTACACCTCTCACAAGTGAATGACATGCCTATAGGCCATATTCCTGACAACCTAACTTTTACTTTATTCCAGATACACAATATCAACGAAACAAGTTTTTAAACCAATGGAGCAAACCCGATTTTTATCATAATCAAAGGAAAACCGTTCTGACATTTTACGTCTTAAGTACCATTTAAAGACTTAAAATGCATAAAAGGCAAAAAGATGTGAGGGAAAGGAAAAGTAAAATGTATGTCTTCCATTATGTAACACGGTGGCTCTTTCTCCTTGCCACTATTTCACTTACATATTAGAAGTGCAATAAAAGGTGTTGTATGAAATCCTGCATATTTTTTCTCTGATTATTCCATCAACTTTTCAAAGGTTTAAGGGGAAAAACTGCTCGTTGTGCCCCCTCCTGGCTGCAGCTCCCCTGCAGCCTCTAACCAAGGAAGGGCAGTGCAAAACACCACCTGCCCTCCCTTTGTCGAGCATCGCTATTTTGAATGCACTCACAATAACATGAAACCAAATTATTTTCAGACCAAATATTAGGATCTTCAAGGTTTCAAAAGAAGTGTATTAAAATAAAGATAACTGGAAACTTTCATTGAAAGAGCTACAAAAGTTTGAAATATTTAAAAGGACACTGTTTTCTCTTGAATCATGTTACTAGTTAGATTCAATGCCAGATACATTGTTAAGTCTGTCCTAACCCTACCTCATACCTACAAAAGAAAAGAAAAAAAGCTTCCTTTATTGTTAATAAAACCAGGGTTTGGTGAATGATCTAAGTTGGACATCTAAGCATCCCTAGATGGTAGTGTAGTTCTAATATCATAGATAACTTGGGGCCTAATGGCTTGAGGCCAATTAGAATTACATTGTACTTTTTGTTAATGATTGAAGGCTTGATATTTGAGATATGACGGTTGTGTATGAATGTATCAACTTTACACACATACCTTGTGTTTCCGGCTTTATCCTTTAAATAGATAAGGTACCTTTACATAGATGAGGTAAATCTAGATTAAAGATAGAATATTTTATGACCACTTTGAACATGAATATCTGGTGTCTTATAATATAGATAACACAAACTTGAAAGTTCATCAGAAAGTTGGAACCAAGGTAAGCATTCCTTTACTACCAGGAAGAGAGTACTCAGTATCCAGAATCTGAGACAGAAGAAAGCTGCAGGATTCAGGAAAAGAGGAGTGTGTAAAGTAGAATCACAAGGGGCCGTGAAAAGGAAGGGTAGTTGTATACCTATTGATATGGAATTTAGGAATGAATATCCTGTTTTTTTCCTGAGATCCACAAAAGAAGACTTAGTTCAAGCTACGTTAGCCAAAGGACCCAAGTTCAACCTAATGTGTTTGATCCAAATTATTTAAATTGCAACTCTAACTATAACTTAATTCTGAGATTTTTCCTAGTACTATAGCGTCTATCTAAAGGTAGAGCAATCTTTCTAAACAGTTTTAGCAATAGCGAATATGTGTATACCTTTCAAGTTTGACATCAGAAGTAATTGCTACAATGTCTGAGCACCTTGTCTGCATGGATAGTATTAGAGAATGCTCAATTTTGAACCTTCCTGATGACCAAAATTTGTCTTCCCCTCACCCAGAGAGCACCAGGGAAACAAGTACTAGCCCTTCACTAAGAGTAGGAGGAAAAAACCCCATTTTTTCCACACCAAAAGAGAGTCTGCCTTAGTTCTAGCCACCCAGAAGCTTAAAGTATCCAGAACTGCAGCCTTATAAACTATCAATAAAAATTCCTTATAAAAAACCCTAAAGCTGCTTGACTAATGCATCCATTGCAAAAATATAATTTATGTAATGCTGTACTTGGAACGTTAAAGGACAACCACTCATGGGTCTTGATCATTCATGATTAACAGGAACCAGACATACAACTCAGCTAATCAAGATCCACTTTTTTTTCTACAGCATGACAAGAAGTAAGGCTGAAGATGATACAGTTCCTTTGCCTTCAGCATAAAGCAATTTAAGTCTTATGAATAATGATATTTTTAATGTTTTATGATAAACCAATTTTTTTTGGTCAACTTGAACTGAAAAACCTTTTCACCCAGTGATCTCATGTCTCAACATGTTTTCATATTTTCATGCTAATCCGGACAAGGAAGAACAATGAGCACATCCTTTTGACAGAAACCCTGTCACACCTGCTAAGTCTCACAGGCTCCAAACTCATTGATTTGTCCGCACTTGGCACTCCATATTACAGACGGGGCTCTACATGTTGTGTTGCAGTGAGTTAAGGATCCTCTCCTGCTTCAATATCCCAGTGCTAGAGCTGATCCTACTATCCATCAGTCTGGTACATGGGATGCCTGAGCAGGCAAAAAGCTCTGGTGTTGGGCAGCAGCAGAGAGGTATCAGCCTCCCAGCAGAGACCTCTTCTCCAAGAAGCCACCTGAGAGGGTGACTCCCTGGATGTACATACACACCACAGCTGTGCATGGTAAGGAGAACCAGCAAACCCAGTATGTGGCACTGTGCACACCCACTACACAATGGGCGATACCCTTGTCAGACAGTCAAACACCCAGACATGACCTGTTGCATGATTCACGTGTGAACTCCCGGTTTTTTGCTGCAAAGTTTATCTCTGAGAACTTTATTTCCATTCTAGATTAAAATACGCATCAGACAACTGAAGACAGATACTAGAGATAACTTCACCAGAACAAATATTAAATAATAATGAAATTAAGTATTGAGGTTAAAGAAAATGCAATATATGAACTATGGAAATGCATATTTCACATGTACAAACTTAGCACCAGTTTCCATTGACACAAAGCTATGTTTTTTTATCACAGCAGCTTTATCTAGGCAATTCTTGACTCATCTGGTATCAGTGCGCTTTTTTCCCTATTATTATTTTTCTTTTAATACCAGTAATGCTGGACAGACTGAAATAAAGATGACTCTAACCCTGCCCACTGTGTCTTTACAGGCAGTTCCTTGCCTCCATGTCCAGTTCCAGGAGACTCAGGGACTCTGATTTACAAGTAACTTTGTCCAGTCCCCAGGAAATTCTTCTTTCTGTCACCTTGAAGGCACTACTGAATGCTGTGTGCCCCCCTCTGCCACCTTACAGCCTCTGTGCAAGCTGTAGGCTTCCAGTTCTACAACAGCCATCTTTGCTGTCCCCTTCTGCAAACTTCAGAAGTTCTGCAAGCTTCAGAGCCCTGTAGCTCACTAGCGAAAGTTCTGCCTCCCATCCCTCCCACAGAACTTGCCTCACACGATCCTCTGAAGGCATCTCACAAAATTACAAGGAGAAACAAAACTTCCAACACTCATTGTCACCTTCATACTTTATGCAACAGAAAAAGTGATCTACCACAGAAAAAAAAATTACAAAAAGTTCTAATTTTATATTTTTTCAACATATTTGTATTTTCCACCTTAAGAATTTTTTTTAAACAGTATAAGTACATTTAATTCTGAAAAAGCACTAAATATCCAAGCCGATATACAACTTCTGTTGTAGCCACTAAGTGAAAAACAAGTTGTTTGCTCTGTTCTATTCCAAACCAATACACCAACTGACTGAGGTAAGAGAAAAGAAGGAAATTGTAAAAAAAAAACACATAAAAAAATACACATGTATTATTTTTTCCTCTGATCTATTAGTTGAGGATGGAATTCTAAACCAAAATCACACAATTCCCCATTGGAAAGCCATTCCTCTCTGCCCTCCCCCCCCCGCCCCAGCATTTCACTGAAACTTTCGCATTAAAAATAAATTAAAAACTACAGAGCTTATGGGGGCAGGTGACGACCTGTGCTCAGTGTTAGTTTTAAAAAATGCAAGAGTTTGAGAAAGAGCAAACAGCAGCACTTTAATTTCATTTAACTGCTAGACATGAGAGCGGTTGTTCCCAGACAGAAGGCTGAGGAAACTGAGGCCCGGATTCACCGATTCACCAAACCGTGCTCATCACAGGCCTTTGTGGAAAGAGCTGGATTTATGATCCCTGTTTGCAGTTCCTATTTCTCGCAATGGCTGAAAGCAGTTCGGTTCCTTCCCTCCTTGGTACCCCACAGTTCTGAGTAGCCCCAGGATGACTCCTTATCCGTGGTCCTAACACAAAACCCACCAAGTGCAACTCATGTGTTGCTGCTTTTTCAGCAGGTACTTGAACAAATCTTACATCTGTAGCAGCAAAACATCAGAAAGAAAACCACAGTCTTTTCCTCTGGTTAATATTCCATATGAAATAATGCAAAGGGGTTGAATATAATGCCACTGCCACCAATTTTATGTCATCTGTTAATTCCCCTCTCAAATTTCAGAGAATCACTCTCCAGCCCCAAGCATTGCATATGGTTACAGAAGGCCTAGATGTCTGCATATCATCTTCCATGTCCCTTCAAGTAAAATGGATGTGCAATTGGACTTGCCTTTTTTATTTTACAGTAGGTCGTTTGGACATTATCAACATTCTGCCTAATTTATAAATATAAAGCTGAAATGCCCACAAAAATAGTGTTTGCTCATAGGTACTGAGACAATGTTTGATGTGTTTCCACTGCAGGGGTGAAAAAAATTGATTTTCAAAATCCTTATTTGTGCTGATAGGTGGTCAGTGAGAGTTCAGGCCAATGCAGACAAATTTACAAAATGTATTCATAAGAGGAAACGTTTTTGGTTATCGCTGCTCTGAAGTTTTTGTAAGAACACTGGAGAATATCTGTCCACAGACTTTTAATATATGTTATCAGCTTTCGGTTAAGGACACTGCTGAAAAAATGACATGTAGAGGCTATACATTTTTTTTTTTTCAGTCACACACACAGAGTAGCTTAACCATCTACTCCTCCACCACATGTATATGGAGCCACGTTTCCAATAAAAACTAAGAAAATGTTAGTAGCACTTTTCTGGGTTTGTAACTGCAGGTAATATTGCAATAAATTGACCTGGAGTATGAATATTTTTCTTTAAAGAAACTCAAACAAACTCACTTTGTGTTGCCTGTGCTGACTCATCCACTTGGCTTGGCTCCATACCAGCTGCATACCTTTTCAAAAATAAACAAAACAAAAATTAATGGACGGTCTTCTAGTCAGTGACTGGTTATATACACTGCCTCCCAGCAATAACAACTTTTAAGTCTTTCATAGAAGGATCTCAAAGCAACAGATTATAATTACACCGAATCCTTCCTAAGAAGTAGAGAAATTGGAGCAGCAGATGCTCAGCAACCTTGAGAAAAAAATTTTTGCAGGTTACTTACAGAAAGCAGGGATAAAAACATAAGGCTTGACCCTCTCTTTCCTTTTCTAACGCCATAGCTACAGAGCCTTCTGATGAATGAAGAATGAATGCCCACATTTCTCACAAATTTAGTATTTCTTCAGATATTAGTGTTAGTTGGGAAAAATCTTATTTCTTAACCCTTACATTAAGGATAATTAATTCTTCTTTTCCTCCTCCCTAATTTTCCATCAGCACCACCCATTTAGTAACAGATAATTCTGTGCCTTTCTTCTTTTGACTACCATTGCTGCAATGCTGAAGAGAATGAGTGAGGGGAGGAGTAAAGTAGAAAGAGTAGGGAATGAAAAGGGAGGGTTTGTATGGGGGAGAAAGACATGAAGAACAAGCAGAGGTCAAAGCAAAGAAGAAAGAAAAACAGGAGAAAAATAAAGGAATAAGAAAGCAAGAGAAGAGGCTTACACACTTCTGGGAGACTTCAAAATGATCTGGAGAGGCAACTCATACGTCCTTTAATCTTTCTGTTTACAGATCACACCACCTATCCTTCACATCACCTAGCTCCAGCAGGCTGAAGGAGCTTTAAGATGGGAGTGTTTTGCCCCAGGGACTTTTATTTATATCCATTTATTTAGACAGGACAAAAAACCCCACTGTACAGGATCTAGCACAGCTGGACTCCAGTCATAATTTCAGATCTCTGGATACAGTAAAGTACAAACAAATACTTATGTTCCCATATTATTACAAACATCAAAGGGAAATATGAGCACAGCATTACAGTGCAGCTATATTGCAGGAGAAGTCTGAGGTCTCTGGGGGAAAGAGGACCAGTGACACTTATAAGAGAGCAGTGGCCAAGAGCTCTCTCATATTCAACTCCTCCACAAAGTCTTTCGGTCCCAGATACGTCCTGGGCCACTATTCTCTGGTAGAAGTTACTACAGGCACTCTGCAAAGATTACAAATTTGTTTTTCTTTAGATCAAATGAGATAAAGGCCCAAGTCTCCTCATGCCCAAGGAAAAAAAAAGTCTCACTGACATAAACTACTAAGATACTAGAGGAAAGAAAAGTGATGGATTTGTGCTCAGAAATGAAATGAAGGCTGAAACATTTCTTTTCTGTTCTTTGGTTTGTCACTCCCTGACTGAAGCATTAGGGAAAATATTTCAAGAGTGTCATGCAATTTTCAGCCTTCATGCAAATTGACAAAAATCCCATCCAGTCAACAGCTCTAGATCAATTTATTCTAACTAAAAATCTGATGCTTAGTGCCTGATTTGATGGCTGTTGGCCATCTATCTCAAAGTAGAACACCTCTGAAAATCAGGCAATGAATATCTCATATCAGGCTTGCAAGATCAATGGACATTAAAAAAACCTCTTTGTTATTCAACTTGGATAAAGTGGACATAACACTAGATGGTATGAACCAAGGATTGTATGTTCATGAAATAACATGATGTAGTACTGATGCCTTCATTCCTGAACAGCTTGGGTTATGTGTGTCTTTACTCTGACCCAGTCCAGACGTTCTTCTCCTAGCCTTATCCTTTAGAGATTTGTCTAAAAAAAATCCCTGTGGACAAAATATTTCTATAATACTGGATTGATCATTCTGTGCTGGTCTTGAAGTGCCATATACAAATAGAGGTTTTGGAACTCTTCATCAGAGAGGTTCGAAAGTGTGTGTTACTGACATACATTTTTGTTTTGTACGTGTTCTGCACCAGTCTCATTGACCCACTTGTAAAAAACTGACATATATGTTGAAGGCTATTTAAGACAGAACTTGGATGTCCAAAATCAAAAGTCCCAAGCCTCTGAAGAACAGTGCCAGGCTTCCAGGTGGAGACGTCCATAGGTCACACCTTCCATGGATCAGCATGGAAGCAGTGTGGAACTCATACTGATCAGTAACCTCTATATGTATCTATTTCTGTTTTAAAAAGGAAATTTAAAAGCCCTCATATTTTAGATGGACCACTGGTTCCATTCAAAGTTCAGAACTCAATGTTTTGGGGTCACACAGAGGTCCAGCAGATATATATACATATAGACTAATATGTTTATGTAACTAAACTAAAGTAGTAAGGTCAACTTGCCATACTGCTCTTCAATTTTCCAGAATGCTCTGTCCAGCTTCACAGTTCCAGCCTCAAGTTTTGACTTAACAACAAGCTCCTCTACAGCTGTCAAGTTTTGTGTTGTTCAGTGTAGGTTATCTCTTGTCAGCAAAAACCAGACAATCCTTGAACTACCAAGGAAATTTATGTCATGTAGCATGATCCAAGGCCACTTTTCTTGTGACCCCGGAACAGTCCAACCTTTTGTTTCAACGTCTTTGATCAAATAGCTGTCTTCTCTGCTCACTCTTCCAGCTGCTAGGAACCAGCAGCAAGAAAACAATCTTCCCACCATCTGTGGCCAGGAGGAATAAATACAGGTTTTAAAATCCTGGACAGTCTGCCTTGCTTCAGCACATCAGATACCATAAGCTGGACAACTCCCTATCCGTGAAACTCAACAAACACATAATTAAGTCTTTGCATATCAGACCTGAGCTTCTAACATCTCATTCAAAGTATCCTGTAAACCAAACAACAAAAACAGAAAATAAATATAATGAAACTAAAGAAATGTCTAGCCACTTTTTTCTGTTTCCAAAACTCTTTTGAGTCCAAATCTATGCTTGAACAACTGAAAGACTCACTTTTAAAAGCAAGTCAACAAATAGCTCTCTTTTACTGTTTCAGATACAAAGTTATATGTAAAAAAATAAATAAAATCACAACACTTAAAAAATAAAAGTCACACTTGTAGGTTTTTTTTCTTGGAAAAGGGGAATTAAACTATTAAAGGACACCTTGTTAAGTAATTATATAGCAACATCACTGTGCAATTAAATAGCCATCAGTCCCTGCAGCTGAGAAATTTCAGGTAATTATTCAAAGATAATTTAATAGGAGAATTACTGTATTCAAGAAAGCATTAGCTAGTAATCTACCTCAATTAAAGCAGCCAATTAATTTCAGCACCTTGATAATAGTTGCCTTTTGCAAAACTATCCTCCCCTACACATGCACACACATACACAAAAATCCTAAATTTCAAAATAATAATACAAAAAATGAATTTGGTGTGTTTTAGCTTCCACAAATAACAGTTTGCTCCCAGAGAATTTAGGATGCTTTTACTGTACCTTATGTTATCAGTACGGATTACCCTTATGGTTTTAGTGTTCAACTTCAGTTTTACTATGGCTACATATGGATACATGGACCTATATGTTTGTAAGATGAGTTAGAACAATGAGGGGTATGGAGGAAATCTGTATAAAAGGAATAAATATTTGTCTGTTCATAATGAAACAGAACACAAAAAGCTGCATGATAACTGAAAAAGTGTCTCATTGTGACGATACTCTTCAGGGAATTCTGGGACTCCCCCAGCGTATTGCTTGTTTGTGGTACTGTACGTACACTGGAGACAGAAGTCATTAATCACACACAGTTGCAAACAGTGTTCATTGTAACAGATTTTGTGCAGGAACAAAAAACTGCATATGCCACCCAGCAGTTAGTTACACAGCAGAATATTTTCTCAAGGTCGGTACATGCTGGAAGTTCTTTGCTACAATGGGGAATATCAACAACTTTTACATCTTGCAACTTCATACGTGTGAGTTTGGGCTCCTTGAACATCAGCCAAAACACTGGACACAAGGAGGACACGTGGATAACATTCAGAAAGACACAAAAGGCAACTTGGCATCCAGCACTTATTACAGATTCAGTGGTTGCTGAGGTCCTAGATTCCTCACACTTCTTTAAAAAAATCAAAATTTGTAGCAATCAATAAATAGTTCCTTTTTAAAAAATATCTTGTCACACAGATGCTCACTAATTTAATTACCATTTTCTGCCTCAACCAGAGCTGTATTATGTTTTCTTTCATTTCCTATTTAATTTGTCTTTAAATAGAAGATAAATGATAGTTGTAAATAAAAAAACCTCTATGAGATTCAGTTTTTCATATACGCCTTGTATATCCTGG
Organism: Pterocles gutturalis; assembly: GCF_000699245.1. NCBI lineage: Eukaryota > Metazoa > Chordata > Aves > Pterocliformes > Pteroclidae > Pterocles > Pterocles gutturalis. The sequence continues at coordinate 108,938 of NW_010107854.1, forward strand.
CATTCTTTTCCCTTCCCCTTAATCTGTGGCAGTGTGTCGATGGTAGACTAACTGTCCTTTTATCTAAGCCTTGAAAATATGTATAAACAAATACAAACCCCAATCTTGGCAAGACTGAATCCTGAGTCATTTAAGAAAAATACAGAACCGTATAGATGTTCAGTGAATGTATCCACTCTCTTTCACAGGATGAAACAAAACCTAGATGAAAAAAGCTCCAAACTCCAGGTCAGGAATAATTCTCATCTCTCTGAGCTATCAATCTCTAACAGAAATCTGTGATAAACGTATACAGCAGGGCTTTTGTTGAAATCAGTCCATATTGTGATTTGAGCTGTTACTTGTTAAGTATCTGAAAGTCACAAAAAGTATTTTAGACTGGGCCCTCTGCCCCGAGTCTTTGTTTTGTTTCAGTTTTTATGTCAACAGGTTTCTGATGTTTCCCTTACTGATTCATCAGTGGTGAATAAGCTTCCATTTAATTCAAGAGTACTCAGAGTTACCTGATCCATTAGCACTGTCCCAGAATTTGGAGAGGTAGTCAAGACTTCCTTGCCCGTTGTGCAACTACTTTTAGCCCATCATGAATCTCACTGTTTTTCTACGAAATGATCATTAGAAAAAAAAAAATTAACTGAGCTAATTCAAATGGTACCAAAATTTCTTCAAACTTCTGACAGATTCAAATCTGTTTAACACATCCCTAAACTTTTACTTGTAATAAACCACATTTCAGCTTTTTATTATCTTGGAGTATCCTTTTTGTTTAAGGCAATAGAGGAAGAAAAAGAACCACAAACAGATCCATTATATATCTCTGTCTCAAAATCTGTGTATCACTCTCCACACTGGTATTCAACAAGGTACTTCAGCACATATCTGTCTTGAATCACATTGATTAAAATGGGATTAATCATATATCTAAAGCCAGACTCATCCTTAAGTATCTTGCCTTATAAGAAAACAAAGATAGGTATTTCACTGACCAGTGGTTTTCTCACTCCTCATCTAGCGACAGAGAGAAGAGCATGTATTAGATGGCATTGGCGCTGGCTCTTAAGCCTTTGCAGGTGGTTGTGATCTCTGTGATTGAAAAAATATAATTTTTCTTCACTGTTGTGAAGGGGGAGGAGAAAGACTATAGCACCACAGAGATTAGGCAGGATCCCTAAAAGGCTCCCAGCACAGCCTGTAGTAGTGATGAGCTGAACAGCAGGTATTTGGAGACTTCTGCTCCCCTTTTTTTCTTTCTGATACAACACACAATGATATTTCATACCAAGCTGAACAAATAAATACAAAAACTACTATATATCGATAGGATTAGAATCAGAATTTATCAGGAAGCTGCATCGTAAATTGCACAACCAGAATAAGTAACTGACAATATTTACCATTGAGAGCTACAATTCTCTTGGCATCCAGAGTCAAATTATATGTGTATTAATCCCCTGATCACAAGTTCACTCTCTGAACAATATAATCCAAGTGATTAGAGAAAGTAGAGATTCATCCAAAATAACCACAAGATACCTAAAGGATTTAATTTGCTCCATCACGGTGCCACTTGCTGTTCTAATTATCATTTCATCTGGAGTTACCTGTAATTTTCTTTTAGTGCCAAAAAAAAGGTACATTTTGTTTTCTTAACATTTGGTAGGAGTCTGCTATTAATCAGTCATTTTTCAACACTTAGAAAATTGTTCTAGGGACTTAGTACACATTTTATTAATGGACCATCCATAGTAGCACTATCTGCATAAAGCAGTCAGTAATTAATAAAATATTAAATAATTTTAGTGTTAATAGGGGCCCCCTGAGAAGCTTCATCACCATCAGTCAACAGGCCAAATTCACAGACTCAATTAAGCACTCTGATAAAATGGGATCACTGAGAGAGCCTTTAGGAGTGGATATTATTTTACTACTTGCTTTGCATAAGGAAAGAAAGAAAGATCAGCTGAACCATACGCACACTGAGGTTTGTGACTTTAGTAAGCAAATTTGGTTTATCTGGGATTCAACACTTGGCGCCTGTTTTCTGCAACTACTTTTAGAAAGCGAGCAAAATGACACCATCACCTTGGTATGACTGAAAGCAAAGGTGAGAATTTTAATCATATCAAGAAAAACAGTAATACCAATCTTCCCTCTGATTTTCAAGTAGAAAACCACTCTTCTCAGAGCTACAAGCTCAAATTTAAGACGCATCCTCTAAAGCATCCCACCTGTGCCTAAGAACCCCAGCAGGAAACTTTCTCCCTCCTTCAAGCGGGCAGCTGGACAGCCTGGCAGAGGAGGCCACCGGTGGTTCACAAGAGGACAGCACACGCTCTCATCATGGAGCAGCAGGTCCTGGGTCCTTCTGCACAAGTAGCATTTTCAGCAGAAAGGACCCTTTTTAAGCCACAATCACTCATTCACATGCAAACCACCAATGTAATCTACCATTTCACAACACCAGTAAGCACATCCCTGGGCACTGGAGTTCTATTACAGTCAAGATTCAGTTGGCTCACTTCTGCCAAACCCTAAGACCAACCACAGGACAAAGGACCCAGCAGACAAAAGACTAACATCCTTGACGCAAAAGAAGGAAGAAGGAAGGGCTTAAAAAACTTGTCAGCTCTGTGAGAGGAAAAGACAAGTATTGGGTCTGAGCCACGTTCTCTTGAGAGTCAGATGAAAGGTTCATCAAGGTTTGTATCCTCTCTGAGGGGAACCAGAAGGCTAGCTAGGCACCCTGTATAAAAACAGGACAGACCTGCAGTGTTGTTTCCCCCAAAATCTTTCAGCAATTCTCCCACTTGAGATCACCCCACCCTCTAACAGAAAAGTGTATTCCCCACACCAGTGTCTAGGAATGTGAAGGAAAAAAAAAGTTAGAGAGCACAAGGAAAACATCAAAATAGCAAAAATCAATCATGAGTACAACATAAGAGGCAGTGTGCAAGCACAGCAAACTGAAAATTATTTGCAGAAATTATTCACAGAATTGTGTCAATATGTTTAAGAAACTCATAGGCTCCTTGCAATTAAAGGTGCATGCAGAAAAGTGTTGTTTAATGAATAAATTAGTTACTATAAACACTCATCATTAGTGAAAAAGTTTAAATTAGCTTTCCAAACTATGATTTGAAGAGCTAGGTATGTTTATAATTAGAAAACAGACTTCTCTAATATCTAAATGAAGACAAAAACGTAAACAAAAAATAATAGTCCATACAGACAGGTGCTATCTTAAACTATGTCTTCATGGCAGCAGTCACTGATGTGTGATCATGAACCCTTCTGCCCTGAGGACCTTGTGTCCCTCCTCCTTTAGGAAAAAAAACCAAAACTTTTATTGCAGAAAATAAGATTATTACAAGACATTTAAAGGTGAGGAGAGAAGGACTATTGTAGGTAAAGTGTGGTTAGCTACAGACACTTTAACAATTGCAAACAGGGAAAAGAAGTTCAGTTTAAATTTCTCACTGAAGCAGGGTGATGCAGGCAGCCCACCAGCACCAAGGCTCTGACTGGGAGATGGGTCCCTACTAACTCCTTAGGAGGTAGTGGCCCCTAATTCAGTTCCAAACCCAAAATTCTGCAGAGGGGAAAGTGTACATTTTTAAAGATCTTCCCTGAATACTGATTCATCTTAGAATGATGGAGGGATTTTATTGCAATAGCAGTTTCGAATCTAAGCACTACTGAACACAAAATAAACACCTCTGCCTCCTTACTGCCAGCCAGGCACATTAAAACGAGCAGCATAAACACTCCCATTACAGGAAACAAATTTTTGTATATTTCTTTTATTTTTGTATATTTCTTTTATTTTTGTATATTTATTATTTTTATTGCTATGAAAAGTTATTCATACAATAAGAAAATCCACTACATTTGGTAACCACAGAATTATAAAACCGGTAAAATTCAACTTAATAACTATAGGAAAAATAATTTTATCTTGTGATTAGTTGATAATCATCTTAATCTGTTATCAAATAAATAATATTTTATGGTGAAACAGAAATGGGACATCATCCATTTTATAAGCTACTGTTTCTGTAGATCTTGGAATACTGATTTTAGGAAACATCAAACAGAAATGAACAACAGAAAATGCTTTGCCAAGTTATCAAAAACACTTACATTAAAAAGGCCCTATAAAATCTAATCCTGACATCAGTAGGTTACAACTTTGCATGTCCCCAGGGCACTAAAATAATACTCTTTAGAACAGCAGGTGGACTATTTTAGACTTCAGCTTTCTAGTTCTAACAAGGCTTTTTAAATTTTTATTTTTTTTTTCCTAGGAATTAAGGATGCTAATCACAATCTCCAAATGCGCATTGCTGGGTTGTAAAAGTATTAGACCACAAACTGACATGGCAGCAATGTATTATGCTGCTATGAAGGAGTCCTAAATAGGAGGAAAACTCGAGATTCCAGGCTTGCCATCACAAAGGTCAACATAATTGGCCACATACAGCAAAATCAACCCCCATGTCTTCCCCAGCCAAGCTGACTGCTGAGGAAATCCTGTCTTCCTACTGGGATAAATGAAGTCTAAAGTAGGAGGAGCAGGAGGTTTGGAAATCTGAGATGTAAAAATGTAAGGAACCCTAAAGATGCCATCAAAAATTATCCTTAAAGATATCTAGTGATGAGTTAGTGCTATTTCATGTTATTTTTTTTAAGTATTAATTATTCCAAATGTTTGATGAGATTATATTTTCAGTATTGATGTCTAAATTTTAATGCATTGGTGCATAAAAACATTTAATAATACTACTATGCATTTCAGTAAATACTTATTTTCCTCTTTAAATATATACTCTCCATATTAATAATACAGAGATCAAATGTATTTAAATAATCCTTATCTGTATTTAAATAATCCTCATCCATTTATCAGATGTTAGCTACATGTGTTGATTTCATGTAGCTTGTGTAGGGTGCCACATACACTGTGGCTAACTTCTTCCACACAGAAGAAAATTTTATCACCCATGGATCTTGGCTTAAAATTAGCCCTGTTAAATTTAAGATCCTGTCCTTACTGAGTGTCTTCACAGGATGAATCAGCTTTATTTTGATTAAGAGATTATTTGTGGCAATGACATAATATCATCCCCTCTAATTCCAAGAAAATGGACCTCACAATCCAACATATTCCTTACAATTCTGTACTGCCCAAGTTCTTAATTATTCTTTCCCATGGAGCTAGCTATACAGATTAGTAAAAAAAGGTGTTAAAACCCTCACCATTTCTAGTCAAGCCAAAACACCTGAAAAGCAGAAAGAGAAATGTAGTATCAAGTATCAAATGCCTTTCCTAACAGGCCAATTGCAGCAAAATGAAAATTTCACTTAATATATTTTCTAGTGCATTCCAGGGACCATTAGAAGAAGAAGAAAAAAAAAAGGGAGCAAGAAGGAGAGAAAGTAAAATTCTGAAGAGAGAAGAAAAAATGCATGAGACTAAAAGGGACCTGAAGTTTTCTGACCAGTTTCATTAAAAAATTTGTTTAAAAATTTGTCCAAATGAAAAAAAAAAAGTGTACTTAAATTACAGTAACCTTAAAAAAACCCACCAAAAAACCCCTATAAAAAGTTCATCTGCAAAGCTAAAAGCTTACAAGGCAAATAACACTGTTTTACTAAAGTATCAGATAAAAACCCAGAAACCACAATAAGCAACAAAGTCCCTCAAGTATATGACGAGGATTACACATGGGCAATATATAGTAACTGGCAAAGGACAGATCATGCCACTCCTGCTTAAATTGTCTTCAAAGTGTTTGGTGAATCTATTTCTGATGAAATCACGTATATATTCTAAAGAAATCTTAAGAAAATTATTGGAGAGTGATAACAGTTCTTAAACTTCTAGGAAAAAAAATCTTTACAAAAACTTATATTTAAAGAACGTTAGCAATACTACTGTGATACATTAATTGTGAGTATGGTGTAGATAAAAGCACAGCTGTAATATCAACTATCTAGTGGACAACTTCAATGGCACTAGCAAAGTAAGGAAAGCACTAAAACTTCCATAGAAGAGACATTTGCTGATAGACTTCTGTGTTTAAAAGAACTTTTAAAAACAGATTAAATGATTAGACTGTTTGTTAGAGCAAAATGAACCAGAAAGCTATTAATGTATACGTACATGCACAAAGATATATACGTTCACTTTCTATACATTTGTATATATCCAGCCTAATACAAAAGTACACCCTTTCCACAGAAAATACCATAATCAGCCTTCTGAGAAGTATGTAACAATGTCAACTAACCCACTCCAGTGCTGCATGACTAGATTGTACAACATCCCAAGCCAGCTATTTGCTACTGAATGAAACAAAAACTTATACTAACAGTATGTGCATTAAATGACAGCTCATTGACGAATACATAACTGCACTAATAAAGAGATTAATTTTGGCAATCAATTAATATGCTTGTGGTAATTTCAGTTCTCACTTGTTTGGTATCCTAAGCACTGTACACATCCTGGAAGGCTGATGGGATCAGACACACTGTAACTGAGCAGGTCACCTCTAGCCCTTCAGGAATCCTGTCTGCAGAGCTCCGAAGCAGCACGCTTTGCTGCAGCTCTGGGACAAGATGTGGTCAGGTACAAACTACTTCAGGCTGAAGTAGTAGACCAAAGCACGTGCAACTCTGTCACCACAAATGTCATGGCTTGGCCATGCACGAGTGTACTAAATGATGGGACTATTTCTGCTTTTCAGAGTACTGACCTCACCACATCAATGCATTTCAGCGTATGCCTGGCTTTAATAAGTGAGAAACCAGGCCTACTGACTTCAATAAGGCTGCTTCCATGTTTTTAAGTTAGCCACATACTTAACTTGCACAATCAGGGCTTTTTCACCAAATATAAAGACTAAAAACCATTGTTTATCTTTATTTTCTACTCCTCATAAAGGGCCAAACCCTGTGACAGTGATCACACCCTTCATCTCTGACTTTCAGTACGAGATGGATATTTGCAATGCTTTACTGAGGGCAGCCCATAAAATAACTTAGATTTTCTTCAGAAAGATTTGCAGAAACACAGTACAAAACCACCACTAGTCTTTACAGTATAATACACACATCGGACATTTTACAATACACCGTATAAAACATATCCAAAATATGCCAAGTATAAGCCAAGAGGAGAATCAATTGCTGGGCTGTACTTAACATATTTCTTTCTCACTGAGCTTTAGGCTTGTTTCACCACCAGTTAATTGAAGGTATGAAGCATTTAGGGTATAATGAGATTGTGTTCTCTTGCTGTCATAGCTTAACCCCAGCCAGCAATAAGCACCACATAGCCACTCACTCCCACGTCTCCGGTGGGATGGGAGAGAGGACTGGAAGAGTAAAAGTGAGAAAACTAGTGGGTTGAGATAAAAACAGTTCAATAATTAAAAAAGATAAACACTACTACTACTGCTACTACTAAAATTGTAAAGAAAACAGGAAAAAAAGAAAAATAACAGAGAGAAAAATAAAACTCAAAAAAGACAAGTGATGCAAATTAAAACTATTGCTCACCACCAACTGACCGATGCCCAGACAGTCCCTGAGCAGTGGTCTTCCTGCCAACCTCTCTCCTAGTTTTATTGCTGAGCATATCCCATGGTATGGAATATCACTTTGGTCGGCTGGGGTCAGCTGTCCCAGTTTTGTCCCCTCCCAACTTTTTGTTCACCTCCAACCTGCTCACTGGTGGGGTTGAGTGAGAAGCAGAAAAGGCCTTGACTCTGTGTAAGCACTGCTCAGAAGTAAAGAAAACATCCCTGCTGTTATCAACACTGTTTGCAGCACAAATCCAAGACATAGCCCCACACAAGCTACTATGAAGAAAATTAACTCTGTCCCAGCCAAAACCAGCACACTTGCCTAATGCAGTCTCCAAGTCAGAAATCACAGTTAGAAGTTTCAAGTGAAAAACATTTAGGATGAAAGGTTCACTAACCCTTGATAATTGCATCCCATGATTTTTCTGTGGATTCTTCATGAGACTAACTTGTACAAAAGCAATTAATTTAAAGCAAAACAGTGATGACTAGTCTTGGATTTTCTTTTGAGACATCCTAGATCTCATAAACAGAATTTGTTTAACTCAGGTCAAAATTCTTGCTGTGTTATTTGTCTCAATGGCAATAAGAGATCCAGCTATACTACAAACTGAGTATTTGAGAAACCAATTTCCTCTTAAAACTGCTGTATCTGAGTAAATGAATCCTCTAACAAGACAAAACTCATACTTGCTTTGATTGCCTATAGGTTAACACAATACATACATACATACATAACACGATACATAGGTTCATCTCAGAACTAAGGCTTTGGCATGTATCAGACTGTTAAAAAAAATAAACTAAATTTACGGATCCAGTTGCATATATTTTGACCTTTACACTACGTAGAACACTTGATGCCAGGTTCATCAATACAACCCCCCTGAAGTCTCATGTCCCATGACTTTGAAATCAAAGACAAACACTGATACTCTGCTTAGAACTTAGTAAAGCAGCAGTCGTGAAAATAACCATCCTGAAAGGGAAAATCCATGAATGATCTCTCCAGAAGATGAAGGGAGAAGGATCTTGTTATGCAGCTGGATATGAAGTGCTGTCAATAGTAACTACATCCATGAATACCAGTAGCAAAGCTCTAACCCAGCACTGCCTCAGGCAGGAACAAGAAAACATCCTAAGGAGCTTATTTTCTCTCACAGCACAGTCAAACAGGGGCAGAGAAAGATCTCTTATAAATTAAGTCTTGCATTAATTATGAAGAAGATTGGTCACTTGATGTAAGAACATGGTCAATTCCCCAGCCCCGACGGTGCAATGCAGCTGCCAGCAGGGAAACACAGTGAGATATAAGATGTCATTTAAACAGGCAAAGAGGGGCTTTTAGCATGTTGCTCAAGGCTTGCTTTAACCACAGCACTCCTGTTGGCATAAAAGCCCTGGACCAGAGCCCCAGATGACAACTCCCTTTCTGCACACCTTTGGAGAGTTACCTGTTTGCAAAAGCCTTGCCTATGTCAAATAGGTTGAAGGAAACACATGGCATAGAAAGCCTACGAGAATTAGGGAGGGAGAGGAAACACGGAAAGCAATGGAATAAAACCAAGATCCCCACACATTTTATATGCTGAAGAAATAATGTATTTTCTAAATTATGTGCAGACTCGTTTCCATTTTCGTATTCTTTAGTGGGGTTTTTTTTGGAAGCTACAGAAAATGAGCATAAGAGACAAAAAAGTACTTCGCCCTGCAGGAATACAAAAATTGTAAAAGCACAGGCAGCACTACAGAGGAGCAGTGCCATTCACTCACAAAGAATTTTGTGCATGTAGATGGCTGATTAATTGCTGGCCTGCCTAGACGAAGCTGCAACGAGCCAGATACTGTCAGCATGCCATCTGTTACCATGGAAATGCACAATGTTCCTGTTTCTGACAAACCCTTGAATACTGGATAGATTGTGCCATATGTAAATAAGGCAAATTAGTTTTCCTATATCTTCCAGACAAGGTTAGACTAAAAGAAAATATATCTGTTTAAACACACTGTAACCTGCAAGATGTGAACTGGGTAAACCTTCCTTCTTTTTTCATAAAAATCTCATTCAATTTGTTGTTAGAACTGAAACAGTGTGGAAACAGTAGCATTAAGAAGCATAAAATTAATTCCAAACCAGCAATGTTTAGAAAAGCAGTACTCAAAAATATGCATATTGTGTATGCATACGATGTTCACCAAGATTGTTATATTTTTATTTTCCTTTTTTTTTTTTCTTTCTCCCCAGTTGTGGTAGTGTTATTGAAATAATACATAGAAATAAACAGGGAACTTTCTCATTTGTACAGTGAGATTTGGTGTAGTTTGGATCATTTAATCAGAACGCTGTTTTTTTTTTTTTAAGAGATGCTATAGATTTTAAACATGGAAATATTTCATTTACTCACTTGAATAGTGTTACATTGATAGCTGAGGCACATTAGCTTAGCTTCACTAAAGTCAGAGGAGCTGCAGTAGCTTGCATGTGCTAGGGATCTAGCGCTAAGAGTTTTACAAGCCAGAGCTTAATGAGTTTCTCCAAATATTGTACTATTATGTCCTGAAAAAGAAGAGATTTAGAACTTAAGATTTTGATTAATTTCTTGATTTTACAAGGAGTTTTAAACCAGCAAGGTGCATGCTCACCACACTCACCAAGAACACAGCACATTGTATTTTGTGTGGCTATGAGCTTTAGAACATATTGTATTACTGGGACAGATTCTCTTTGAACATAACCACTTCGTGAGGCACACCTGATGCAATATGGCTTTATACTGACACACATCTATTCCCAGAAATATCAAGTCAGTATAATTCTCTGGAGTATAGAGGTGATGGAATTAATTAATACCATGCATTCTCCCTCTTGCCAGTTAGCAGCGTAAAGTGAGCTGACAAAACGAAGCATGTCCACAACACCCCCCCCCCCCACCCCAGGATACTTATCCCCTGGAATAGATCGGAGCCCCTCTGAACCATGAAACATGTGCAAGTTAAAGATGTTTTAAGACTGGGGACAAGCACACAGTAGCTGCCTTAAAGCACTTTCCCTTTAAGGGACTTACACTATTACTCAGATTTTTTGCTTTCACTACACACCTTTATGGGGCAATGTGACATTCTGATGTACTGTAGGTGACACTGTCTAAATCAGGATATGAGAATAGCACAGGTCTCACAACTTTTCACTCACTACATTGCAAAAACAGGCTTTATGGGTTCTTTAATGTGTATTCCTCATCTCCCCCACCTTCCTCCCCAAATTGTTTTTGTGGTTTTCACCATGGAGATTGATGTATGGTATAACAATAGCTGAGCAAAACTAACAGGCAGCTGTATATCAATATTTCCCTGATGTGAGAATTCATAAGTAGCTCCAGTAACAACAAAGTTTACCATGTTCATGGTAAATGCATTTGGTCTTTTAATATATTCTTTATACAGTCCTTTTGTCGATGTGCAACTTTACAATGCTATGAAATATTACTTCTAAAAACCAGGCAACTACCTATCAATCTCCAGTATAAATTTGTTCAAAACATCATAATCAACTTTTTGAACAAACACAAGATTCCAACAGTTTCACAGAACCTTAGAATCCCTAACTGTCCAGAACTTCATCAGAACAACATCTGTTAAATCAAAGTAGAGTCTGCAAAATAGAAAAGGTTTACATAAAACATACTTTAGAACTTAACAAGCTCCATTTTTGCAGAATAAAATTAAGAGTAATCACTCTTCACAACAGCATTGGTGTGATCCATGCCAGCTGATTCTCTGACAGTGGCTTCTTCCCATAGCAGCATGTGCTGTGGTGCCTTGGAATTCTGCCCTTCTCTTCCTCACCCCTGCGTGTTTGGAATGCAAGAATATATAGGGGATGTGACAAGCATCAACTGAAATTGTGCTGCCTACCCAAGTACAGGAATGAAACTAAGAATTTGAAGAAGGGAAGATTGATAGGGAGTATGAACATGTAGAATCTATTTTGAAAAAAAAAAAAGTTATAGGTAAGTAACTTTCACTCCTCCTTTGAATGACTTCTAAGCAGTCCTACTCCTGAAACAGTGTGAAAGCGTTCCACAATAGTTTCTCATCTAAGCAAGCTGACAATGGCATGCTATTTCATCAGCAAGCAGGGCACTGCTTTGCCAAAGTGAGCAGTTGAATGGTGTACTATGTGTTAGTGTTTTGTGAAAGTGAGTGCAGAATTCCAAAGTTTGAGAAAATTCTATAATAAGAATCTGTCTAGATCACACTAAGTCACCTTTGCCCTGTGGAATATGACTTGATCCTGAAACAGAAGAGAAATATTAGTTAACATTTCTCCTCTGTATATAGTCGAACTACCTTCACTGATATCTGTTATTTGCAAAACACATAAAAATGTCTGATTTTCAAAATTCTGACCTTATTTAAGTAATTAGGTAAGATTTTGCAGCACTTGTCCCATGAAAATTTGCTTTGTTTAATGTGAATGAAGTCTGGAAATCACAGCCAGAAAACTGATTTAGGTAAAGTCAGTCATAAACTTGTACGATTATTTAGCATTTATCTTTTGGGGATTCATCAAGGTCACCAGAGTTTATCTGGACATGCTACATTTCTCCCAAATTAACAAGTGTTTCTGGTCAATTCTATGAGATGAATTAAGCAAAAGGGCTGACATTTCTGCTGAGGCAAAAATGGACAGACAGGTTGGGAGAGTATGATCAGCATACCTCCGATCAGCCAGTTTTCACTCATCCTCCTGATGCTCAGTAAATCCTACTCTATTGGTGCTTTCCACAGAAGCATATTTAAAACCAAATGCAGGGAACGGACCTTATTCCCCACCAGCATCCCTAGTTGCAGGAGGTTTGGATCTCACCTCTGACTGAAGAAGAGGTCCTAATAAGGCAAGAGCATTAAATTTTCAAATAGTTTCTCAGAGAGACTAAATAAGGCCATGAAACACCAGAAGCAAATTTTCTCTCTTGCAAGTATAACATTTTAGGTTCCTTCTAATAATGTCTGCTGGAATAAAGATTAATTCTTGTCAATAGAGCTCCTGGATATCCCCTGCATATAAAGTGTCTGATTCACCCCCCTCATGCAGTTTAATTTGCAGCACTTTCTCTCTGACATTTGGTAACGAATATCTAAAGACAATCAATGCTTCTGACATGCAGCTTTTAAAACATAACTTACAAATATGAAGTGTCACCTCCTTTGACAAAACTACAGTAAACCTTTTAAGAGGAGATAAAATGAGATAAAATCTCTAAAATGTTCTCAGAGATTGTCCCATTAGAAGAACCAGAAAATGTTTTGGAACAGATTCAGAAATGCTGTTTATCCCACAGCACCAGTGGAAGAGGAAGACACCTTGCATCAAAGCCCAGTGTGCTGCAATACCACACCTCTAAAAGCAGCCTTTGTCTTTTTTTAACATGCCCATGTCTTTGTATTCTTCAGACAGATAACCTGTGTCTGCAAAAGAGGCCAGTATGACAATCAGTGGCACCGAAGGGAATCCAGGCAGTATTTGTAAGATTTAACATGGACTGGTGCAAAAATTTTAACATGGCTTCTCCACAGGGTGGTGAAGAGTAAGAAAAATTATTTTCATTTCAAGATGTCACCTCATTTTTTTGTCATCTCTTAACACCGATCCCAGACACAATGCTAGCATACTGCGATTATTTTTATAGTCTTGTTACAGGGAGAACACAGGGGATACCAGGCAATTTTTATTGCCAAAAGACAGGATAAATCAAGAAGGTATTTGTTTTCAAGGACTCCAGTTTTTCCCAGCTGTTTATTCCAGGATGCATTTTCTATTTAATTTATCTTGTTTCTCAGTCATTGGTTACTCTTGTGATTCAAAGTGAGGGATTCCACTTCAGAGATTTCACCAGGATTTACTTTTTCAAGTATCTTCCAATTCTTTGCTAGGGATAAGTTCAGTTCATAATTTCCAGTATTCTCATATTTATCTGCAAGTCTCTGTGCTCTTCCTGATGATTTCTACAAATCCATTAATGTAATCTAGCACATTCTTGTACCATAGAAATACAACTAAAATGAATACACAATATGCACACACACACACAAGTATATATTCTTATTTCTGTACTGCTCTCTGGCAAGGACAGTGATGAACAAGTGGCAAACTGCTAGGACAAACCTGCTCGGCCAGAATATCTACCCAACGGAGTTAAGAGAGCTCTGTCATTCTTCGGTATAATCAGCTAAATGTAAGGGGAAGCAGAATGAGAAACTATGAAAATGTTCCTATGAGGAATTACACACAAGGCTATAAAGATATGTACCTTCAACTCACCTTAACAAAGCCTTTAGTTTTTTATCTGCTGCATGATTGTATCTAAAATGTAAAATCTAAAATCCTAAAAATGCTTAAATGAAATCTAAATGCTGATCCTCAGTAAGTCATCACTGTCAATTTAATGTTAACAGAATGATGTCAATTCATATCTGCTGAGGATTTAACACATACCAAGTGCAGATATAACACCAGTTGTGCACAGGCCCACCCCTCAAGCCTGTCAAGGTCCCCCTGTGTGGCATCCCTTCCCTCCAGCATGTCGACCACGCCACACAGCTTGGTACTGTGGGCAAACTTGCTGAGGGTGCACTCAATCTCACTGTTGTGTCGTTGACAAAGATGTTAAACAACACCGGTCCTACCCCTGTGGAATGCCACTCATCACCAGTCTCCACTTGAACATTGAGCCATTGACCACGACTCTTTGGGTGCGACCATCTAGCCAATTCCTTATCCACCAAGTGGTCCATCCCTCACATCCATGTCTCCAATTTAGAGATGAGGATGTCATGCAGGACAGTGTAAAATGCTCTGCACAAGTCCAGGTAGATAATGTTTGTTGCTCTTCCCTTAACCACCAATGCTGTAACCCTGTCATACAAGGCCACCAAATTTGTCAGGCACAATTTTCCCTTAGTGAAGCCACATTGGCTGGCATCAGTCATCTCCTTATTTTCCATGTGCTCTCGGTTTGCTCCTCATCCATCCCCAGGTGGAGCTCCATGCATTTCAGCTGGTCACTGACATAGAGGGGGACATCCCCTCCTCATCTCCTCTACCTGTCCTTCGTAAAGAACTTGTGTCCCTCCATCCCAACGCTTCAGAGGAGCCATGCCACTTTACATGTCGGACTCTTGCATTTGTTACTATGTCTGAATTATTCCCCACTGAAGCATTGTCACAAGACTGCATACACACGCTCTCAAAAGAACATATTCCAAGTTACTTTTTATTTTGTGATCTTTTGTTAAAGTATTCAGGCTTTTTAATAAGTAAAGCATCTGACAGTACCTGTAAACACTACTATTAACCAAACAGCTGTAAATATCCATAAATGCCACAAAATGTAGTTACTGCTGTTTCTATTTATTCAGGAAATTTTCATTTTAAGCCTCAGAAATAAGAGTGTTCAATCAATATTAGGGGTCCAACAGAGAGGAAAAAAAGCAAGAAAACTCCAAGACACAGGTTTAAAACCATCTTTGTGTCTTTCTGCCTGGAACAGTAAATATTATCAGTTCTAGCAACTTCATGCAACTTTGTCTCCATTTACTTCAGTTAAGATTCAAAAACATCTCCTGGAATTTAATAAAATTATTTTTAATTCACCCAAGCAAGGAAAATTGATATAATTTAAGTGAATTAAGCAGTCACCTCCTTAAAAAGCACTTTTACCTTTAGCTAACAGTACTTTACCATTATCAGTGTCATCTATACAGTGTTCTTGATAATGGTCATAGGGAGCCTTGATACATCAAGGTGTATAGCTGATTCTATTTATTATCTTCATCTGGTCAGTCAAGTAAAACAATATTGATTATGGAATAAACTTTGTATTGGGACTCCCAATTTTGTCTCAGCTCTGTTACTGACCTCAAGTATGATTTTGGTAAAAACATACTCCTCTGTTCTCCCACTCTTTTATTTGACTGCCTATTGAGAGTATACATTTTTTATGGGTGTTGACATCTCTTCTGTTTTTACACAATGGGTAGTATAATCAGGTTCCAACCACAGTTTAGACATCAGTACTTCTGTAATAAAAAGGGCTAAAGGCTACAAACAATTTCTGCAGGTCTTGCAGGACTTTCAACCTTCCCAGCATCTCTCTGTAGTTTGTAAGAGTAGCTGAAGCCCCCTCCTCGCCTCCCAACAGCTTCATTGTTTTGCTGGTAACAAGACTGAACACTAACACAGCGGCAGGGAGATTTAAAGTTAAAAGTAAATAATTTACTCAAACTGATAAGCTGCTAATCACTCAGATTTATATGATATGATAGTCATGAACTCTCAGGATGACTACCTACTTGCTGCAATGAACAGGGAACACATGGACCATTTATGAAAATTCAGAACTTAAAAGACAGTGCTCTGTGCTCTTTCTTTTTTACTCCACTTTTTGATGCAATCGCATGGGATAAAACTTTGTTAAGAACTGAAATTTATATATATATATAAAAGACACAAGAATTAAAATCAGTTCACTTCAAAAATAAGAAAACAAAAATCTGCAATATATGAAAACAACAGTCCTCAAATACGCAGGTGTGGCATAAAGATTTTTTTTTTTCTAAACTACAGGATTCCCTTGAAGGTTCCCATCATACCTGCCTGCCATTACAGTAGCATTGCCCCCATCTTGAAATTATCAAATTATACAGCAAATATCCAGCTAAAATGCCCAAATGACAAATCCTCCAACCCATGTAGCTAAGAAGTAAGGGTAAATAATTGAAAAAAATAGGAGCTATTAACCCAAAGATATCTCTCTTACTTTCCATAAACCCATAAAATTTGGGAAATAGAAACATTAGTAAATCTTGCAAGTTTTTCAGCCTCTTTAAATTTGCTGTGAGTTTGATGAATCTTGCTCAGTGCCTGAGTTTCCTATTGTATGCTAGCAGATAACCATTTTTGTTATGAGCTTTATGCTAGAAAATTGACTCTGATAATTATTAGCCAGCTATATCTTCAGTTCAGATGAATAATTGATGTGGTGATCAATTATTGGATAGCAAAATCCATGGTGATGGTTTGCTAACTGATTAGACAGCATGAAAATTAGTTCTATGATTGCCACCTCTTACAGCCTGTAGAATGATATATAAAACACTTTAATGAGAGATTTTAATAAACTGCCTGCTGTATGAAAAGTTGCACTGAACAGAAATTTTAGTTCAGTGCACAAGGAATACCACTAATATAAGTTGTACCATATGTGGCACATTCATGTTACAAGTGTCATACAGAATTCAGAGACCGCCTTGGGAAGGCTGGTTCTACTAGGAAAGGAGGTGCATAAGGAGAATTTTCCTTACGGGTCTGGACCCATCTTCCTGGCAAAATTATAATCCTCGAAAAGCCCAAGATCCCACTGAAGAACAGGTCTCCAGCTGGGACCAAAGATCACATCTGGGCTCAATAAAACTCCTGGGGACGCAGAGCGGGAAAAAACAACCAGCACCTTGTTTATGAGAGACTGTAAAAGGTAGAAATTAATTCCAAATACATGTTAAAAAATATTGAAGAAAAAGATTTTCATTCCTTAAGTCTAGGAAACAATCCACAATAATGAGGAAAAATCTTCAAGGGAGAAACCAATCAGTACACAGAACTGTGTAGCACCTGGTTCCTACTAGTGAGTAGGACTTGTGTGGCCAGAAATAAGCACACACGGACTAGTACTGGAAACTACCCAGCAGTGAAGCTGTGAAATAAGATTCATGTAAGGAACCAAGCCAACTGTTGAAAATGCAGATCTAAACCAGCAAGCAGGCTCCACAGTAAACACACTCACAAGTAGAGCAGGATCTGACAATTCCTTAGCCATAAGTCAGCCAAGGCTTGATAAGCATCAATATCTCGGCAACATGCTCCCATAAGAGGATCCATAAGTACACTGGGTGGCAATCAATGAAATCAAGGCATATTTTTTGAAAATTGGTCCAAAGACAAGGAATACATCTAACAGAAATCCTAGAGCCAGATCAGCCTCAGAACAGAAGGACCGTAAGACTCATAGTTGGAAATCAACTGTCATCAGTGAAACTGGTATAAGAATTACCAGTTCTAAATACTGCCCCCAAAAGATCTTTTTTCCTTCACTGCAGAGCATTTTGGGAAGACCCATCAACACCTAGCTGTGAAGCCCTTCACCTGTGAAAGGAACGCTTAAGATGCATTCTGCATGGCTCAGACTTTACATGGATATGTCCATCCCTCATCAGAAATCCTCTTTCCATAGGATGCTTACGTGAGCCAAGAACAGGAACATCTTTTCATACAAACTATTAGCGATTGAAATCGAATAGCTAGGAAAATCCAGAAAGCAAAATGGATGCTGTAATTTTGGAATTAATATTTGACACCCAGCTCAAAGGTACCCTCATTTCAAGCCAAATGAAACACTAATGACTTTCTCCAACAACAATTGAAATAGAGGGAAAAGTTTACGTCTGGGAAAAACTGTACCATGAGTGAAAGATTAAAAGGTGAGGAATAAGCACAAATGAGTGGTTCACAAGAAAATGAACCTCAGGTTCAATCAAGTAATACAGGAAAACAGGATATACATTTTTGTTGATATATGCATTTATTTCCTGCAGGAACCGACTTTGGAGCTATGAGCTTACTCTATAGCTATTGCTGAGATAAACAAAAAACCCCAAGAACTTTGAGCACTGAAAGACATCTGTGTCAAAACACACATACACAAGCATACATAAATTAAATGAAGATGTAGCACTCTGTAGATGCTGAATAAGTCTCGCTGAATTAAGCCTCAAATAATATCTGTCTTAGATAAGAGAAAAAAGCCTACACCCAACTGCCCTTCTACAAACCAGAGGCCAACAAAGTACTTTGAGTGTTTGTCAGATGCAGCCATTTATTACTAAACCAACAAGTAATAACCACATGATATTTGCATTACAGCCAGGAAAGTATTAATCAAGATGTTAATGAAAGAAGTAATATCTGATTAGACTATGGGTACAACATGTGGGGCGTTTATTATAATGAGTTCAGCTGTATCAGTGATCTACACCAGCTTATAAATTCAGTATCATAAACAACAGGCATACAGAAAAAATTTGAGGAAGATATGGATTACCTAAATTACTATCACTCAAAAGAGCAATAGGAATGCAGGGAATGAAAGAGGTAACAATAATCCTGGAGAAAAAAGCTGAGAGGTCAGGGGATCCCAGAGCGTGATGAGATAAGGTAGATTAGAATAGAGTTCTCTGCAGCTTCATCAAAAAGAAATGTGGCAGTGATTCACTAAATATTCAACTAATAGCCCTTGAAGTACAGAAAGAACATGATTTTCTATTAGAATCTGTTTTTAGGACAGAAGAATAATTAGAGAACCCCCTTTCTCAGCCAATAAGCATCGGGGGTAAATGCAGTCTAGTACACTAAACTGATAACCACATTGGTTATGGACATAATTCTGAGCAGAAATGATGCAAGTGGTGATGCTTTCTCAGATATTATTCCAGCTTATTAGTGCTCTGGTATGGGAGGCAGGATGTAAGAAAGAATATGAGACCACGCCATTTATTATTTTCAGTGCAACTAATTTGTTTGCTTTTATAATAAACTTCAACAGACTACAGTCATAATATTGAGACTAAAGTTCTGAGAGGCAGTGAAGAACAGTACAAGAGACAAAACTGCTATACTTTATTAACAAACCAAGTATCCAGAATTTTATAGCTACCATTTACTCTCACCAAAAGTGTTTTGTAAACATTAAAAAATTGTTTAATTCTGCTCAGAAAACAAGTTCCCATTTACAGATGAGATGACGTATTTCTTTCTATGCTGGTTGCTATGTGTGCAAAACCCACCTCTTCTCTTTATTGAAATGAATATGCAAGATGATCTTAAAAATTTCCCCATAATCTGAGATTCTCAACATGTAGGGAATTTTGACCATTTTTCCATCATCTTCTATTTACTCATTTAAATCTTTGCAAAGTGCAAGAAAGATGCTGTCACAAGCATTGCCAAGTAGCATTTGTGATTCAGAAGTGTTCTGCAGCCGCTCTGCATGGATGTAAGCAACTCACAGCAGAGGCTGGGTCTCTGTGTGCTGCATCATTTGACAGTGACAAAGTTTAGTGTTACTGAACTGCCCTGTGTTTACACTAGACCTAATTGTGGTACAACTATGATGGACAGGTTTAAATCTAATTTATACCAAAATAAATTAAAGAAATAAGGCCCAAAACTATGAATACAAATTACAAGGGTGGCGAGGACTGACCAGTAAAGTGAATCGGTCGTTGGGTTTCTCGATAACGGGTCAGCGGTGTCTTCAACCCAATATAACCAAACCTTCCCCTCAATGCATCCTGGCGTGAAAGTCTGGGAACAAAAACCTGTGACTTTTTCCAAGGTCTCGATAAGACTCATAATAAAAAGGATGTTCAGGACACAGAGGAACTTCTGTATATGCTCGCTGTTGCTTATCCAAAATATTTACGGAATCCCTCACCATTAATTCTAGTGTGAAAGAATGTTAACACATCTCAACCATGCTCACTAGCTTCAGCTACAATATATTATTGTTGCTTTGGTTTTTACAGCAAAAATCCATTTAATATGGTTCACTAGGTTCATGATGTGTGATCTCATTGAAACTAGCTCTTTCAGATCTCCAAATCAATTGGAACAGTACGTCATAACTCAACTGCTCCACTACAACCAGCCACTCCAAGAGAGAAGGGCTGGCACCTGCTGGCTGCAGGAAGGACATTGTGACCAAGGGCCACAAACAAAACACGAGGTAGAAAACACACTGGGAAAAATGAAGGACTCTGCAAAACATAAGCTGAACGATGCTCTTCTACACAGCTTCACTGACAAATCCACCAGCTGAAGCAAGCAATTAGTTATATAAGGAGCATATAATCTCTCAAATGTCACTTTTTTTTCCTCCGAATTAGCAGACAAATCCTAATGAGTATCCCGTACCCCATTACTGCCCTCTGCTGAGGGAAACCCTTGTACTGAACTGTCCTGAACATCACTCAGCTTCCCCTTCAGCGTACTCTCGGATTTCACCTAAAGCAGCCAGAAAACTCTGCTTGCAAAGCTGCCTGCAGGCTGCATCTTCCAGCTACGACATGCCATGTCGTGGTCTCCTGCACTGAAATTGGATGTTGCTAAACAAGAGGAAATTTCATTCTGCCCCATCAGTTCAGATCATCGTTTTCCTTTTCCGGTTACGACTTTTTCCTGTTGATTCCAGTAGGGCCAACTTTCCCCCTTTGTCTCAAAATATTTAGATTCAGATTCCAAATTAGCAAACAAGTACCCTGTACAATTACCTGGACCATCTGTGGGACAGATAAAGTCCAAGATAGAACAGCTCTCACACCTTCGTAACTCAGTGAAAACTGTTGAAACTGGGTAAATTGCTAGCTTTACAGTTTTTATAACCTATAAAAGAAATAAAATGAAATTACCTATTCTTTTATTAATGTATTACTCTTAATTGTGCTTCTACAGAAGTAGACTTGGTTTTGGACAAAAATACCCTCCAGCATTTATTTCACACTTGTAAATAGGCATTATAATTTAATTTTCTTTAAAGACAGAATAAAATTAAAATTATTCCTTCAAAAAAAGATTTTTTTTTTTTTTTAAAGAGCACATACCTCAGGTCTGCATAGGATTTCTATTCATAAAACTGCCTCCTTAGGCCAAAGATCAAAAATTAGTGAGGGTTCACAACATGCAGAGCTTTAAAAAATGTCACATTCTTTCATTTTCAGCATAAGAAATGGGCAACTTGTTCAGGGCAAATACTTGTTTGAACTGAGGATTTTATTATTAATCTCTGAAGACTGCTGAATTTAGGGTCACAGTAAGGGTTGATTAGGTACAAGGTGCACAAAGCTCTCCTCTGTCAATGCTATTGAAAGAAGCAAGTAATTTAGATTCAGAATTGGTCTTGGATTGAAGCTCACTCCATTACGGACCATTTTCAATTTCAGCTATACAATAAACATCAAGCTCAGCAAGGAAATTAGTACATTTGGTAATGTATTGGGAGAGATGGGTGGGTCTTTGACAAGATGACACTTATCACCAAAGCTTCAGTTAATGAAACCCTTGAGTGGTTTCTGCGTTTGACATATTTTGACATTTTTTGAAATCACATCCAGCAGGTTTTTTTACCCCACAATGTTCTTCTTTATGAGAAAAAAAATCCATCTATCTTTAAAATGAGTACTGAAGTACTGCAATATTATTGGAAAAAATTAAAGAGATGCTGACTGCATTGAAGGCAGGGAGGAAGAGAATCTGACTTTATTCAAATGCAGAAAATACAGTAGAATGCATAGTATTTAAATTGAGGAGACGCCAGTGCTAATGCATGTTCAGAAGAGAGCTTAGATTTCAACAGGCACACTAGCATTAGTCTATTTGCTCTGAAAATACCATAAACTATAACAGGAAGTCTGTCATTAGCGTGATTACAAGACACGTTTAGACTGAAGTTATTCACCTTTGTTTTTAACTTATCCACACAGAAATTACCATAAAGCACTATAGAAGGTTGATCATTAATAAGATTAAAATATCAGTTTCTATTATAACTGGAACCAGTGAAACAAGTTTTCCTGGGTTAATTTCACAACAGAATTGGTTTTTATTTAGTGTCCTGTTCTTAATTTTTATTGGTTTGAAATAATGAGAGCAAATGAGAAGATAACTAGCTATAAACCTTGTGCAAACCGACTGCACAAAAGACACAAAAATATGTGCAAAAATGAAAGCAAATTTGGAGACAGAAAGGGAAAATGAACAATTGCTGACCTAAAAGTAGCTTTCTCTAGCTGATGACCCAAAAACACCACAATAGCTCTCAGATCACTTTAAATGCTGCTTTGTAGCAATGTGGCATCTGCAATGTAAGACCAGAATTTAAAAGGGTCAGAAGAGACAGAAGACTTACAGATCACTAATTCTGAGCAGTTTGATATTTACTCTTTAGCTTTCCCAAAAGCCGAGGGAAATTATTATGGATTCATATATTTCAATCTCACACAGCTCTATTATTGTTCATTTTTTCATTCAGAACTGAGAGAACAATTAAAACAAAAAATACAAAGCAATCTAAACAGGGACATTCCTGAACTCTACTAGACCTACAAGGCAACACTTACAGCTCCAGTTCCTAGCCGGGTGGTCCCTCCCAAAGACTTTTTTTCAACACAAGTGGGAGGTCACCTTGAAGATTTCAGGGACAGGGATTGTATTGTACAGGATACATACTCCTGAAGAGTTGCATTGTGTTGCAATACAATTTTTATTTAAAACCTTGCCCTCCCATGACTCAGCTCTAAGCATTTCCCTTGCCTCCCCCAGTCAAAGTTTAAGGTGGCAGAGCAAGTACCATGTGTATTACTGCCCTCTTGAAACCCTAAGGTGGGGATAATAGAAGATGATATCCTTCTGAACCAAAGAAATCCTGTATCACAAAAGAGTTAATGATTATTTCTCTAGCTTTAGAGGATTTGTTTTGCTTTGTTTTGTTTAAACTGGAACCGTTTCCCACAATGCTATAACCAAAATCTGCCATATCCTATTGAGTCTTTGGATCTTTCTGACCTTATTTCAGCTTACACTTCAAGATGAGTTCAAGCTACTCAGGCTGCAAAATATCAATAACATTATTATCTCAGTCTCAGTAGCACCCAAAAGATATACCACAGTGCTTGGAGTTGTGCCCAAGATGCTTCTGGGACTCCAAAAAGTTCACTTAGAAGTAGATGGTTAGCTCTAACCAATACAGTATATGTAAATTAGGGATGCCCAAAAAGCCAGGAGGAATCCTAGTGACAATTTAAGCAGCCCCAGGTCTGTATTTCAGCACTGGAGATGTTTAGATATAGGTTCTCTAATCTGACCCTCTAATTCAATCAAGATAAAGAAGGAAAAGTCATCACATGGTCAGAGTGTTTTGTCTTATCTATGCTCAAATAATTAGAATAAAAGGAATCCACAATTCTGCTGGGTACTTGGAAAAACTGGAACTGAATAAATAGTTCACACGTCATCCTGTAATCTCAAAGCAGGAGTGTTTGGATACACACATTTTATTCTAGAAAGTTTTAAAAATCAGACTGAATCTTTCAAATCACTGGATATGATCCCAGTAAACAGATGTGTTCAACTACTGTACCACACAATGTGATGTGTAATTATTTCTGATACTATTTACCAGAAATCTGGGTAGTTTTCATATTTCTGGCTGGTAGAAAATATTCAGCCTGTTCCAGAAATAAGGATACCTGTCAGTATACAACAGACAGGAACCCACATACTGAATAATCTTAACTTGTTCAGTCAAGCAAGTTTTTCATAGTAGGAAAATTGTTGTATAACCTCAGTTCTAAAATGCTTTTTGGTCCTGCTAAGACCTGCTAATAAATACTGCAGTGGCTGTATCAGAAATAAGATCAAACTAAGCAAGTTCCCTGCTTTTTTATATTTCTCTCCTAACACAGAGTCAAGTCTCCAGAATTCATTCAGTTAGTACTCACTTAAGTCAAGAAGATCTTCCATTATCATTGCCCAAGTAATGGATGGCTTGGTTTGAATAGGGAACATGACATACAGTATTCACTGGATTCAAATCAGTAACCATCTGTCATGCCATCTTCTTTTCTCTCTACATCATTTGGCAGGCACTAGACGGGCTGAGCCTACTCTCACTTTCTCCTGACTTACAAAACCAGACTTCAGAGCTGGTTGACTGGAGGTCCCCAACACTGGGAATACTCCTTCATCCTTCCACTGCACAAATGTGATAATATTTAAAGGTGTTTTGCTGCACCTTCATTTCCTTTTTTTTTTTTTTTAAGAAAAGCCCACTTCTTCAAGCATATCTTTATGAGGGATTTCTGACAGATTATTTTAAACTGTGCAACCTATTTCTATGCAAGGGGGACTTCTTTTTGGACTCCCTCATATCTCATACCACTGGTGGCCTCTCTGCTGGAGGCCTTCTCCTGTCCTTTTACCTTACTGAGTAACTGATTATGCATCCAGCATAGGTTCCTCCCTAATTGTCTTTCACAGCATGAACGACTGTCATATTCTGCCTCTCTCTGCAGCCCATCTTTTTCCACTGTTAAAGAACATTCAACTGCAAGCAGCACTGGATAAATTATTTTCTTCATGCTTCTGGGAAAAAAAAGTAAATTTTAATTTAAAAACTGAAAAAAAAATTGCTGACAGCTTTTCATCAATTTTTCTAGAAAGAGGAAGACTGATATTTTCTGCAATATACTTCATTTTGCTGAGATTCCAGTTTTCTGTTGGGAAAAAAACAAAAAAAAAAAAGGAGGGGGGAATCAACCAGCCATTGGCACATATCCTACAATTGGCAATAATCTACAATAGCCATCTATACTTTCACTTTTTTCTATATGTCTTTTTTAAAAAGATGTAGGAAAAAAGTTTAGTAGAGTACTTAATCTCTTTTTTTCAGTTTAAAGCACGTAGCCTGCTTAAGTCCCAGGCCAAACACCCACTCTTTGTTCCTTTTGACCTGTCGGACCCAGATTAACAAATCTGTGACCCATGAAAAAATGTTGCATGAGCACAGATAGGGGAAACCAATTGCAACCTCCTCTTTCAGTCCCCAGAGAAAAGCGGATACGTGGAAGACAGCCAAACGTGGAAGACAGCCAAAGGTCTACTGAGCAACAAAATGGTTAAAGAAAATTTGTAAAAAAATGTTGATGTTCCTTTCCTTTGTTGTCTGCTAGAAGCAGGTAAAGAAGCGAACTTTCTTATTCAAAGCACCATTCATTCAATACAAATTTACAAAGGTGTCTATAAACAATAAGAGCTATAAAAAGTGTTTGGGAAAAATGTTCTGTTAACTTAGGTTCTGATCACCAACAGGTAACAATTAATAAAAGAGTTTATTTTATTCTTGGGTGTTTTTTTTCTTATTATTTCCCCTGTCAGCCTTGTTCACTGTAAGAAAGCAACAGCACGAAAGGTCCAGGTGGAACATGCGTTCTTGCGGTTGTCCAGAAGGCCAGGAAGGCCTGGGAGCCAGCAAGAGGAGAGGGAAAGAATCAGGAGGAGCACACAAACGTCCAGGAGAGCCTCCGGGAGGTACCTCCAACCTCCCTGACCACAGACGCAGTAATCTGAAGTACCGTATCGTTAAGATACCGACAACTCCCAAAGCTTTAAGATAACTGACAGTATAACCATATTTGACAACATATGATAATAATTGACAGCATGACCATCTCCCAAAGGTTTATAAGTAGATTTCCTTTTAATATTCACATATGTTTTCTTGATGGATGTGGATTTTAGAACTCAAAAAAAGCAACTAGGCTCTTTCCAATCGTCAGTTGACAGTATCTATCCCTTTTCACCTGAGTGTCTACAGTACCATCAAAAGCAGTGCAACACTGAAAGCCATAAGGTTATAAATGATACATTATAAGTGTCTTCTGTGAATCTATATAAAAACTGTACCAAATCCAAAACAGGATTCATTAGCATACATATAAGGTATCTACAGCATGTATAAAGTTCTAAATAGAATATTTGAGATAACTGAAAACATAGAGATCTTCTAGATATATTAATATTTTGGTATGGCAATGAAAAAATGAAAATTTTAATCTACTCTGAAATCTTGGTCTTCTCAGAAACAACTCAGCAAAGAATAATGAGCAGATGACTCTTTTGAAAGACAGTGTCCTTAGTTCAACTGCATAGACTTAGCGTCCACTGAATTTCATCGTACTCAAAGGTTTACTATAAAAGCTTCTCTTAGAAATAAGTTCAAGGTTGCCTTTTTCTCCCTACTTTAAACCATTCTTCTAACTCCAATTGGTATCTCTAATATCTCTTAATGCCTCCCCTTTGACACCTCCCCAAATGCATCATTTTTCTCAATCACTCTAATGAAAGACTTCTGACACCCCCATTCTCTCTCTGTTCATGATTCTACTTTAACTATAAGTTCTTCAGGTCAGGGTCTATCTTTTTCTTCTGTATTTGTACCTTATGTTACAATAAAAAGGGTCTGGACCAATAGCTAGATCTTCAGATACCAATATAATAAAAATACTAATAATTCTTGTAACAGTTTTCAGATTTCTGATAATGAAGTTTTAGCTTTTAGTAGCCATTGTAAGCTTCCTGCCCATCCTTACAGTTCTTAAAACTGTCCCAAGGACATAACTTACATTCAGAGCAACTGCAGTCTAACAGAATATGTTACTGAAGCTGTGCCTTACATTTTCACATGGGTTAGAAAGTGAAGATTACCTTAATTCGTCTGGTAAATTAGCGTATATTTTATAGGTATGTCTGATGCCACGGCGATTTGGGTGAAAAGATTAGAGAAGGAAACAGAGACAGAAATATAGTCAGTCACTTCATTGTTTACAGGAATTGCTAACTCGTACGCCTGGAATAACACATGTGATTGGGGGTTGGCACATTCTACTATATGTCTGAATTAGAAACAAAAAGGGACAGTGGTGCTATTCAAAGGTTTAGAAAATAAGATGCAAACAGAAGGGTTAAAAGAAGTGAATTTCCATGGTCACATAAAAGAAATAAAGGGTATATTGTGTTCAACAAAATACATATAAAGGATCACTTAAACGGAAGATTACTTTCACCAGTCATTTCAGGTTCCAAACTTATAATGGCCTATAAGTAAGAAAGAAAATATTTCGGTTAGATGTAAAAATTCCCTTAGTTATTATATTTGAACTAGTTTCATAAATTTCTAATGAGAAAAGTACATAAGACCACAGCAAAAAGAGCTATTCCTCCACCTAAAATAACCCCAAATGGGCATCTCTGCCTGCATCAATATATATGAGCTGATCTTCAGCAACCAGAAACAAGCCAGGAGGAAACATGGTGTTCCTAATCCATCCTAGACTGAGCATCCAACAGGATAAGTGATCCTACTTCAATGATCAGAACTAAGTGGAGAAGAAAGTACAGAACACATTACGGAATAGAAGACCCTAAAAACAACTAGGTCAAAGTTCACATGGTTGATGTCAAAGACAAGTGAGGCTGCATCCCACATTCAATGAAACTGGTGTCTTCATCCATGTACCTATTTCATGTAGCTATTTCACGTGGCTACGATCCATAATTGCCAAAAAAAGTCTTCCTGACAACAATGATCAAGTTTGCTTCATGGTCAGATCTTGCTTTTACCATATAAACTTTAAAAACTGAACTGTTTAAAATTTCCCCCTCCCTCCTGAAAAGTTCTTGTTTGAACTATATTCTTCCACATTTTCTAAAATTTTTCTTCATCTGTTCAGAAAGAAAATGTCAATGTTTCAATATCATTCCTTTCATTCCACTAAAATCTGTATGCTCACACACTAAGGTACATACATAAACTCAGTTTCAACAAATAAGTCAGATTTTCTTAGGAAAGAAAGCATCGTTCATTGTACTACCTAAGTGTAAAAATTGGAAAAAGGCAGGGGAAAGGTGTAAAAGAAAAAAAAAAAGTTTCAAAACACTGTTTTTCTATTTTCTAACTAGCTGAACTGTTAAACAACACACTGAATCCCAAACCATGTACATACAGCACTGACTTAACCTTGCTGTTGGAATCTCATCCTTCACAGTTTGTAGCTTTTTATTAAAGTTAACAATATAACCATTATACATGGGTTGTTTGCTTTTAGTAGAAAGAAAAACGTGCCTGTGTTTAATTAGGTTTGACTGTAAATGGTTGCAACTAGACTGTGAAGTGCTCATTGTAGAGAACGTGATGTAGGAACATGGCAGTCCCACTTTTGCTGCTGTTATTGTTTGTCTAGAGACACCTTTCCGCAAGACTAAATTCAACATGACAGGGTGTCTGTCTGCTCTGTGACATCTGTATCACTACAATAAGAAAAAACAAGAAAATCTTTCTTAAATGAAAGCTTAAAACACGCAGAATAGCATGAACTAAGGAATATAGACATATTAAAAAAAGAAGTGGCCCTCCCTTTTCTGCATGTTTCTGTAGAATGTGTTACAATCTTATCTAAACTTTTTTCATTAATTCAATAATTGTAATCTACTCTACATTATGAGCTGGAGAAACAACTTTTCCAGCTTTTTGGAAACTTTTCTTCACTATTTTTACGTTACCATGAAAATAAAATGTTAATATTAGATCACATATCATACACTATGCTTTGATGTTGAGATTGTTAAAATATATTCAATCAAATTTAAAAGGTAATGTAGCAATTTCAAAGTGAAAAATAAAAAAAATACTTTAATATGCATTTTTAAAGTATTTAATTTTTTTAAATAAGCAAATAACTCAGTGAAATAGATGAATCTGCTAAAACATTCAAGTTTCACTGAATCTGCTGCCTTTTTTTAAAAAAAAAAAAAAAAAAAAAAAACAAACAAACAACAAAAGAAAACCAAAAAACCAAAACAAACCCCAAACAAACCAAACCCAAAATCAAACCAAAACAAACCTTAAAATTATCAGTTTGGTACTTCTCTTTCCAGGGCAATATCTAACTATATTTCTTATTTTAATGTTATAGCGTTACAGTAAACAACTAGAAGAGGTTCAAAGTATGAAGGAAAAAGGGAGATAACACATTTTCTTTACTCCAGTAATGTTCCTATTCCATCCTACATAAAATGAAGTCTTTTGATAGCCTTTGCCATTGTTACATCCTCACCCTGGTCCTGCAACTATTAGCTTGCTTTGACATCATGAGTGACAGATTATGCAAAGTATGAAACAAAGTAGTCAGTTTAGGTATGGTTCATTAATTTGACATAAATAACTTCTCATAATCAAAACTTCTAGGAAAAAAATTAAGCAATGAAACTGAAGGACCCATGGACCAAAAAGCATGTCTCAAAACAAGACAGGGTTTAGAGTTCCAAGTGAGGAGAAATTTGTTTTATCTTTCAAATACAGTGCTTCATAAAGCTCCACAAAATCTTAGGATAGGGAAAAAACTCTTCAAAACAAACTTTGAAACTTAAATTTTTTTCTTTAAGTTATATCCCCAAGTTAAGCCAAAGTGTTCATTTGCAGATGACTGTGCCCATGCATCAGCCTCTTTATAATCCAGGCAAAACCAATTCTCAGTATTGTATTTCCCTCTATACTGTTTAAGTATTTTGTGTCCACTGCCTCAAAATGGCTGGAGAGATTTTATTTCAACTTTCAAATAGAGCATAAAACATCACAGGCTGCAATCAGAAACTAGTTGAGCAAAATTTCTTAAATGGCTGAAGTGTTGCAAGCTTAAAGCAGATGAAGGCAAGGTGTTGTAATGGAAACTTGCAAAAACTACATTCTTAACTACCATTTATAGGGTCTGTTATAGTTAGTAGTGAGTTTTATTCCATTGTTCCACTAAGCCGTGGAATAACCTCCTATGAAAGGTTACAGGAGATCAATAGCAGTAAAAGTATTCGAGACAGGAGAAGAAATTAGGAAATCTCTTCAACTGAGTTAGATAATTTGCCTAAAATATGAAAGATACGGAGATTTATTTAAGAATCAACAACTAGTCCCACTTGTCTGTGAACTCCCTAACATCCTCACTGAATTGGAAACAGCCCTAGAATAAACTAGATATATATTTATGAGATTTCTCCTCTTCCTTAAATTTATCATATTTTGTTTACCTCATATTTTAAAAGAGGTATTATCTACTGAAAGATTTATGCTTATCTAGTTTAGATAAACTTCAGTTCTCACTTTGAAATTAAATTAGGAATTATAAACAGTAACAGACTAAGAATTACATCGTAATTGTCAATATACACCTCTTCTTGATGTTGACAAATCACTGACAACAGTCTTTAACCAGCCTTCAGAATGGCTCCTACTGATGACAGGATATAAGCCTATAATAAAACATAACAGCTTAGGATCTAAGTGATGTATTTTTTGCATTTATATGTGAAAATACTTTTTTTTAAATTTCATTTTTTAAGACTTGTTCAGCTGTTCTCTAATAAGTAGCATAAAAATTAGGAGCAAATTATTAGAAGTTCTGTGTCCATTTATTATAAAAAAATGTAATACTTGACATTTTAAGCTACAAACTAATGAACCCATGTTTAAAATATAATATATTTAAATGTTCTAGTTATTGTTTCTGGTTTTAAAGTGGACTGTGCATAGCAATGATTATCAAATAATTTCAAATTTCTATAGTATTTGCTTTTTGTGAGGAATTTTTATGAAATAGATATATCTTTTAAAAAAATGTCTAGCTCAAAAAAGTGAATAAAGTTATTAATTTGTTTTTACATTTTAAGTTTGAAAACATGGAACAGACATCTACTATTGTAAAAGATAGTATCTACTCTTTCAATAGTTGTGTTACAGACAACACAAATTATAAACTGTACCTATGCTTTTTTTTTTTTTTTGCATTTCTGGACTTCTGATTTTTTTTCTAAATACTTGCTTTTTTAGGTTAAAATATTACAGAAAAATTATGCCTATACAATCATAATTGCTAAACATGTGTGTCTATGTTATATGTAATGTAGAAATAAACAAAACAGTATTTTGAACAGGTGGACCATTAAAAAAAGATTTCTAATTATTCTTATACTGTTAAAATTATTTCAATTTTGCATCTCAGCAGATACACATTTGTGCACCAGAAACAGGTGTTCATCAAAAAGAGACGATAAAGAGATATTGCAGTCTAGGCTTGGAACCTCGCCTGCATGGTGCGCTGACAGATAAATTGGAAGAATCCCGCTAAACATCTCTCTACACTTCAGAAGGAGATTACACCTTTTTAAAAAGGCAAAACACACAGTTCAATTACTTATTGTCTTGGCATGTGGTTGGGATGAAAGCAGGAGTCTTAAACATCAATAGAGCTAAACTAACTTCCCAGATGGGCTTCAGCAGAAGAGGGAAACCTTCTGCAATCCACCTGCACATAAAGCAACTTTTTTCTTTTTGAAATAAAAATCAGTGTTTCCCCACCCATCCACTCATATCATCCCTTTAATCTTAAATGGCTATTTGACATGCACCTCTTTTTCTTTTCACCTACCAAAAATGAAGAGGAAAACCTTATAGAAATAAGAAGTTATTGTCTGTGGGATTACTTCAATGAATCTATCTCTATTACCCCATCTGTCTAGCATCCAAGCATCAGTTAATATTCCTTGGAAATGTATTTTTCATTTAATGGAAAAGCTATAACAAAACTATTGTATTACTGAAAATAATCAATAACAAATGCAAGAGGCAGAAAGGTGAGTTGATCAAATACCCACAGACACATCGAATGTTTGACCATGTTATGGGTTTGAACCCTGGCTGGCAGCAAAACACCAGACACCTGCTCACCTTCCCCCCGTCCCCAAGGATGGGGTAGACCATTAAAGAGGTAAAGGGAAAAGAGACTTGTGGGTTGAGAGAAGAACAATTTATAAACTTAACTCAATAAAATTGAAAATAATAATAATAATAGCAATATATACAAATAAATGATACACAGTAAACTGGTCACCATTTGATGACCGAGGCTCAGCCCATTCCTGACTAATGATCCCAGAGCAGAGAGAGCCCTGAAACTGCAATCCTGGAAAAAACATAAGAGACTGAACCTCTGAGAGTGTGAGACAATGCCGAGAGATGGGACCCAGAGAGAAAGAGACAACTCGGAGAAAGAGTGCACTTCCAAACAGAGCCTCATCTATATGACATGCACAATATGGAATATGCCATTGGCCAATTTGGGTCTCAATCCTAAACCTAAGGCCAAATTCTAGGCTACTAACTGGGGCTGTGCTCCCTCCCAGCTTCTCCTGCACCTGCAGACACTGTCGAAGCACAGAAGCTGAAAAGTCCTTGACTGTCCTAGTAGTTACTTTAAACATCAGTGTGTGATCAGCCTTCTCAACACAAATCCAAACACAGCCTCACACCAGCTACTATGAAGAAAGTCAACTCTGTCCCAGCTGAAACCAGGACAGACCGGAACATGCTTCCTAATTACCTGCTGTAAAACTCTTCTTAGAACCCTGAAGAACCCAAATTACTGTTCCAAGTAAAACAAAGTTATTTACTAATGTACTTAACAGGTGTAATCTGAGACACAGTGTACATTGGTATCTGCACCACAAGTGAAATATGTATGTAACCAAAAACCAAAAGACATTATCAAAAGCTCTAAAAGATTTGTAGTTACAAACTCATACCTAAGTTATCAAAAATCACACTAAGATTATGGTAGAGATAATGATATGAGAGATGGGAAAGAGAAACTCTTTTCCTATTGTCCTACAGTCTGAATTTGTTACTCCAGCTTTTCTTATTTGAATATGGAACACCTTGGACATTGTTCAAATCATGATTTTATAGATCTCAATAGGTGAACGTGGAATAGCAGAAAAATTGTCTTATGGAATGAGGCAGGAAGAAAAAGATATTTCTGTTTAAACAAAAAATTCTTTGTGAACTCTCAGGTTCACTACAGAAGTCCTGGAGTGGAGTTCAATATATGTACTAGTATATTGCAATTGCACGACCTTGTATATTACTATTACAAGTCTCCAGCAAGAAGGAAAAACAGAAAGCTACTAAAGGTAATGCTTAAAATTAAAACAAATTTCTCTGTTAATGTCTTATTGGTTACTTGTTATATGACACTTTATGCATTGTCACTAGAAACTAAATCTTCACAATTCAAAGTGGGTTCTATAAGTGAAACGACAGGCACAGGTTAGGTTTTTGCATGCAGAGTTTTTATTACTGCTGTTGACACATCAGACAGAAAGAAATCACTTTGAATCTTAGATTCCAATCTAGTATATCCTGAAATCAGTGTACATGAAAACTATTGAGGCATGATCATTGAGGGATGAAAAGAAGAATAGCACTGCTTTCTGCTGTATTACATAGTCATTTTAATACAAAAAAACCCAAACTCTGCTGCAGGTACCAGGAATGTTTTACTCTCTAGTTTTGAGCTTATCTCCATTAGCTGCAGCTCCATGTTAAAGAGGAGGCCAGCAATAATCAACGAGATTCAACCCTCAAGCTCTAGACAATATGCCAACACAGCCCTCAGTTGGGCAAAATTTGGATGCCCTTGATTTAAGCTTTCTAAGCCTCTACAGTTCCAGTTCAGGAGATTAATATAATTCCCATTAGCTCATACTTCTCAGAAGATATTTTTTGTTTGATGCTCCCTATATTATTAACAGAACGATACAAAACCCCACTGTCAGTTCTCACTGTTTTAAAGAACAAAATGCACTTTTATACAGTTCTTACCAAGCAGAATCAGAGTGATGCTAACAATATATTTCTGCTTAATAACTAAACTTGTAAGTGGTAGAATTTCACAAGCAGGAAATTTGTGTCCACCTTCACCCAGAAAAGATGCAGCTTTCTCTGTGTTATCAGTTTAAATGGAAGCATGAAACTTCTTCCATATTCACCTGCTGCCCAGGACAGTCTGGCTGGTCGTCCTTTAATGGTACAAACAGACATGCATTACAGCCCTGCTTGTCCAGCTCCGTACTTCTTCCATTCTAATATTGATATAAATACCTTTCTTAAGGAGCCTTCCCATGATTTTTCAGCTTTTCATAACAGCAATCCAAAGCTGTTAGGGGCCAAGTTACTTTTTTAACTCATATGGTAGCAACACAGATTGACAGTCAAAGTGGACTCTACGGGTAACCAGGCAATAGACAGGTATTGTTCCTATATTAACAAGGCTGTTGGGCTGACAATCCGCACTGTCTCTGCTTGGGTAGAGATAAATATCCTCCACGTGCCCAGCTTCCTAGTTCATCATCACTTTCAGAAAAATTGCTTCTTCTGTACTAAGAGTGCTTCACACCAAATGAAATGAAAAATGCTACATATTATTGGATAGTTTTGAAAGCACTTTCTTGCTTTGTACATAATGGTACAAAAGGCTACGAACATCACAGAAAATTTTGAGTAAATTTAACTGACATTTTGCTTCAGCACCTTCAAAACAATCCATTGGAAGTCTTCATAAGAAGTGTTCTGCTCTCAGTCACCTGTCATTCCTTGTTTTACTCAAATGGCATAAGTAAAATGAGCACTAACAACCTAATACCTGCTGATTTCACAACCGTAGCAGTTATTCCGTGGTTTAGAAAAACCCAGTCTACAAACAGATGCATTACCTTCACCAGATGTTTCGTTATTTGCCAAGACTCTATCAGTCATTCTGCCCTGGGCATTCTTCTCCTTTTCTTTGTTTTTTTCTTTCCCAAACTATTTTTTCTAGGTATACTTCAACTGTGCAGACTTGAGATTTAAAAATTCCTTCTCTTTGTGAAGACAGAAGCTTTAAATTTTCTGTAAATATTTTTCATCATAATGGAGGAAAAAATCTAGTCTGGAGTTTGTGCCTATTTTATTTTTTCATGGTTTAATGTTTTGGCAGTCTCTCAACTAGCTTGTTCCAAGCTTCATGTATCTGATAAAATCTCCCTGTTTCTTTGTATGATTGCTGATCTCAAGAGCCTACTTCTGGCTTTTTAAAAAGCAGCTCCATTTCCTGCTATTTTTAGGATTCCAAAAGTGTGGCACAAATGTTTCACACTGACAGGGATATCCCTTCTCCTTTGCCCATTGAGGAGCTGCTCAGAAGACACTGCTGATCCACAAAAAGAAGAAAGGAGGCAACAGCCAACAGCAGAAACACGCCAAAAACTGAAGTGGAATAGGGCTTGGAAGCCACCTGTAGCAAACAGAAAGTAAGGATCAATCTCATTTTTCTTAGTGTATCTGATGAAACAGACGGAGAAAGCGGGACACTGTGCATCTCAGAAAAAGAGAACAAATAATGTTATTTAAAAGAAGATTTAAAACTTGAGGAAGGAGGGAAGGAGAAAAAGAAGGGAATAAAGAAGCTTAGGAGGAATAGGTTTTAGGTTAGTTAAGTAATGCATATGCAAATCCATGCATTCACTAGTTAACCAGATTGACAGGTACAGGAAGAAACTTAGTTGTCAGTTTGAGAGTTTCAGCCATTTCAGTGATCTTTACGAGCACTTTTAACTTCGAAATCAGTATCCAGAGTTAATAGATTCTTCCTTTGCAGAGTAATGAAGCATTTTAATTATTTTAAGTTACTTATCATAATACTTCTCTTGCAGCATCTTGGTGCTCAAAGCTGCAAAAAAAGTATGGCAACATAAAAGCATATTGCAAACAGTTTTAATCTTACTTGACAAAAATCTTACTGTACATTATCCTTCACTCTAAATGAATCTGTTGTACTGTGTTTTTTTTTTTTCCATACTCTGACCTTTTATGAATCTCATGAGCTGTCCCAAGCTTGATCACTTTCCCAGTATTTACCCTTGGTTCCCACTTACAAAACAGTCTGGTTCAAGCTTGGAGCACCAAATTTAGAGTCCAGATTATATCACCTGCTCTATAGCCAGCTAACTGACAACCCTCTGGGAATATTTTTGCATTTTTCTTTCTGAATTTATGTATTTTTAAAAAGGGGCTGCTACCTATCTTCAGGAAGAATGTTTATAGAAAAGTGCTTGTAGATCTTCAGACAGTCATCTTTATCTCAAAAAATATCACAAAAAATCAAGAGGACAACACACCCTGGAACAGAATACATGGTTCAAAATGGAATTAATCTGGGGTTTGTTTTTTTGTTGTTCTAAGAAAAAGTTACTGATAATATCCTTCCACTTAAAAAAATGCCTTAAGCTAATTTTTCAACGCTCCTATCATCTTGCAAAACACATGCTTTTTCCTCTCGCGGTCAAAGTAGCTTTGCTATTGATTCCAGTATCATAATTGGAATCATTAAGTCCGAACAAAAGAAGTGCTAAGATTAACCCCAAATTTTGGCCTTGAGTTTTAATTAACAACCTATACCAACCTCTATGTTTGTTTTTTTTAACTCATGCAACATACCATTTACCACAGGTCAGGGCAGAGTTTAACATCAAAATGCAGAGCCCCGCTACTAACTGGAAAGTGAACTGTGCGCTACAGCCACGAGCTGCCACTGGAAATCAGCCTGACCTGTTCCGAAGCAGTCGCGTGCACCAACCCAGACTCCGTTCTCTTACAAAAGCCATCTCCTTCATCCTACAAGCCAGCACACCAAAGTGGTTGGTGCAAGATCCTGCTCCTTTGGAGATGTTAAATAGCTTTCTTGCCTTATTTTACTCTTCTAATTTTGTCATGAACAATATCAACTAACTCCACAAAGTGCTTTAGGAGACAATTTTTCTTAACGAAGCTGCACAGCACAAGTTGCACTGTACTTTATTAATTCATTAGGGGTTTGAGTACCGTGTGGCTGTTAAATCACACAAAGATCTAGAATCCTGTTCATGTACTGCTCCTTAGCAAATAGGTTGCTTCATGATATTATCATTTTAATGACAGCATATAGGTAAATTTACTTACAATCATCATGTAAATTTGCTTTTAAAATAATGTATGCACTTGGAAGCATTTCTATAATTTTGGTGGAGAGAACGCTTTTGCCTCATGCATTAATACTATATGTGCTGTTTAGTTTTGATACAGCTGCTTGTAATTTTGCTGCTGCTTTAAAGAAAGAATTATTTAACATGACCTTAATTACACACACTTTTAACCTTACAGTGGCAAGGGTCAATTAATTTTACCCTCCAGCTTACAGGATCCATGCTTGTTAAATAAATAGAATGAAAAAAAAAAATTATTCAGTTTATTTTAAAAGGGAAATAGCAGTATAGCCTCATAGGGCCAATAAAATTACAGATAATCCTTCTGGGAATCCAAATGGCAATAAAGTGAAAGTGAGTACAGATTAACACATTGTAAATCCACTTACTACCCAGCACTGTTTACAGAAGGATTTGCCACTGCCTGTTACCACTAGATCAGCATTTAATTGCACAGTTCACCAAGATTTTACTGAAGAGGTTACTTCTGTTGCCTACAAATATCATTCGACTCCTTAAGGACCCAAAACATGCTTTTATCAAGGGCAAGAATATGTATTGACACCCTATGGATGACAGAAAATGGGTGGGTTTCTAGAGTTTCATACTGACGTAGTAGAATATGAACAAAATACTGATACATCGAAGGAAATGCTTCAAGTGTAAGCGATCGTGTGTGTTAATATTCCTGAATTTGAAATGCGGGGGAACGCACTTTTCTTATGCACTTTTAAAAAGCTATTTGCTTGAGCCCAAAACAGCTTTTTCCTTACTGCTCACTTACAATACAAGCTGCACTCACATAGAGGCCAACAGCCAGCAAAAACATATTTCCATTTTAACGCCTTTAGATGATCAAAGCATCAGCTTAATATAATCAGCTCAAATCCATTTACCAGTGAGCCTACCACTGTGCCCAGGGACTGTTTTCCTTTCCAGCCCTATCTATTCTGGAACAGGTGCTATAATAGTAAATTAATTAGTCTGTGGAGATGCACCTTGTTCTCCATCTCCACAGGCCTCTTGTGGGTCAGGGCCTTGAGGAAAATGCCATCTGGGCAGAGTTTCCCCCAGAGAAACAATCAAAGCCTACAGATTGCAGACTACAGAGGAGGGTTCATATGACAATTAACCTTATTAGTCTTTTTTTTTTTTTTTTTTTAAAAACGGTTGATAGTGTGTCAACATGTTGGCTCCACAAATAATCTGTTTCACAAAATCATGAGTGCAACTAATTCAAAGAAATTGCTTCTAT
The DNA here is from genome assembly GCF_000699245.1 of Pterocles gutturalis. Lineage (NCBI taxonomy): Eukaryota > Metazoa > Chordata > Aves > Pterocliformes > Pteroclidae > Pterocles > Pterocles gutturalis. Next base: position 147,333 of record NW_010107854.1, read on the forward strand.
CTAAAAAACCTCTGAAGAAAATACAGATCTTGCATAGAAAATATAAAGGTAAATAAGTATTAAACAATATCATACCTAAAAAGGTATCACACAACACTTCCAGAATACTTAAAACTTTTACATAGCTTGAAAGACTGAAAATTTTTACTGTGACAGTTTTTATACAAATCCAGAGGGATTTTGTTTCTCTGTTTCCCACCATGGTTTTGCCAAATATCCAATTATCAAAAGAATCAGAACTGAACTCAACACATTTCACATGGGATATCAACATTTGCCTTGATAGATGCGGTGGGCATTTAAGGTTTAACTGAAGGCCCTAAAATATAGGGCTGGATTTGAAATTTGTGGAATTGTTTTCACTAATAACATTGTAAAACAAATGAGAATTTAAAAATCTGAAATGGAGTGTGATAGGAAAGGAAAATCTCTATACAATAAAATTCTTTACATATTTTAACTGTAAGTTTGGCAAAGAGCAGGAACTAAGACAACAAAGCAAAAAGAGCACGATTTAACATTTCAGATATTAAAAAAAAGCACATGTAAATTTATAAATATAAGGTAACAAAAATACTCCAATGCACGACTTCAGTGAATAACTTCTTCAAACATATTTTAGTTGGATAAAAAATAGTAAATTTGCATCATAATAAGAAACTAGGCCAAGTGATTAGTTCCTAAAATGTTTTGATGACTTCTGACTCTGCTCATGAAGCACTTGAATCCCTCTTATATTTACTTCTCATTCAACTTACAAAATCACTTTTATAGAGAGACTTTTATTCACAGTTTGCTGTTTAATATTTGAAAAAAGTGCTATTTTGATGGAGTACATAGGTCAGATGGTTTGTTCTTGTTCCCTCCACATAGAGGTTCTCAGTGTGAACATCCAATGAGTTTCCACCTAGAGATCTATTTTTTAAAAAATTAAATTTCATGTTTATTTCAAGGAAACATGCAAAGAAAAGTTATTTGTCAGCATGAAATTATAGAAACAAAGATAAAGCACACATTTATGGAAAAATTATTTAAGTATTCACTAATCTGTAATAAGCACTATTAACAAATATATTTTAGTATGCCAGCCAATATTTAAACTATCTTGAAATACAAAGCAGTTATTTCTTTACAGCAAAAAGCCCAATTTGAATGATTAGCCAAAATTTAAAATGCCATTTACTACCAGAATTATTTCAAGTACTATCTCAACTGTCTATATGTGCAATAATAGCTACTTGACACGCTGTTTGTGTAACTGCTATTTTCATTGCAAATATTCCCATAACAAACTTTTTCAAAAAGTTAAATGTTTATCCTTCAGTTTAAGTATTTCTGAAGTTTTCCTATATTTCCCATGGGGGCAGGGGCAATGTAAGTGGAATGGGTAGGGTGCTAATCTGGACAGTGGAAAAACACCTGTATTTACCTTCAATATAAAAGAAGGAATCTAATCATAATTAAACAAGTGTAAATATTACACATTCTAACTGAAGAAGTGTCGTAATAGCTAGAATCACTTCCTCTGTACATTACTGAGGCACAGGAACAGGCAGAGAAGGATGAAAGATTAATGGAAGAGACACACTACGGGAAGTCAGTGAAGCAGCCATAGGAGATGAAATAACATGTGTGTACTCATTGAAGCAGCTGAAAAAAATGAGCTACAAGGGACGGTATTCGATGAAGCAAGTGCAAGAGATGAGAAGCACTAAAGGGACTAGGCAAAAGTCCTCAAACGCTGCCTCCAGTAAAACACACGCCTCCCTCCATTTTATTGTCTTGCCCTACACACAAAACCAACAAAACAAATTACACTGAACTCCCTACTTGTCACTATTGTTTTTTCAGATTAGCAGAAAAAACAAGTTCAGAAGATAATAACAAGCCTTATTCTGACATACTTGACTGCAAGATGCTGGAATGACAACTTGCACACCACAAGCGATGTTTAGCACATCAGTATCACAGAATACAGGTAGTACAACCCACAAGTTTGCCTACTTTTTTCCTAGGTGTCAAACACCTTCCCCATCCTCTGTCTGTAAGCAGATAAAAGACCTGCTACATCTACCCCAGGTACTCCAGCAATGAGAGGACTTTTCAGATTAACCCTTCTCAAGAGAATGGGAAAGAAAGAACAGAAGTATTTTGTTAGATCTACATCATGGTCATGCTAACAAACAAAACTGGTAAGTCTGAGAGGCTTAAAACCAAAGGAAATATGAAAGTACCTACAGTGGGGTCAAAGAGGAAATTTTAGTTATATACTACTTTTGCAGTATCTCCATTTACACTTTTTTGTCTGCTGTACTCCGGATTATCTGGATAGTATTTATTATAATAAATTATTATTATTAGCTTCTCCCTCAAGCCATCACTATATGCATTTGGATGTTTACTGACACTTGGACCTTTCACCTTCAAATCTGAAATTATGTCTGCACCTGTCATAAACATATATCTTAAGGAAAAATCTAATGTGTTTTAAGGAAAATGAAGCTAAAATTATTTTGAAATTCTCCAAAATATTTTCAGAACTTAAAACAGTAACCATTTCAAATTTCTAATTCTATCACTGGAAACCTATGGATGAAACTGTTACATTCTGAGTATAAACAAATTTCCAGCGTTCAGATCCTATAAAATGAAGAAACTACTGCCTTTGGAACACTTAATACAAACCCCAGTATTAGTTGCTTTCATACTTAAAGTCAGAAGTAGTACTGGAAGAAGGAATTTTAGAAGAAACTGCTGAAAAGAACAGTAACTACACCAAACAGCTCTAAAGAACCTCAAACATGAAATCACCAAGTTGTACCCTAGTTTTCGACTCAGAGCTCAACTAGCAGTAAAAAGGCAAATAATATGAATTACTATCAACTTAGTTCAGAATATTAAAAGAATATAATTATGCTACCACATAAATCTAGTATGTACCCACAGCTTGCTTACCCTTCTCTAAAGATATGGGTAGAGGCACAGAGAAGAGCAATGCAGATAAACAGAGATATAAAATAGCTCCTGTCTGGAACATTTTGGCCTCACTGAGATTGGTAGTCATGAATCTCAGGGAGAAGGAAACTATTAGTCACTGTTTCTCACAACACAAAATAAGCAAAGGTGCCTCTAATGAAAATATGAGGCAGCAGCTTTTAAACGCACAAAGGATGTATGTTATCAATCTAACAAATTATACAACTAATCACCAGAAATGAGTTCTGATATTAAAAGGGAAAAGTGACTCAATGCATTCACAGAAGAAAGGTCCCTACCATGAAATACAACAGTCTGGATATGATACCTGAAGCCTTGCCACTCAAAGGAGAATATAACGGCAAGAGTCACAAACATCTCACCTAGTTCTTGTGTTCTTTTCCTATATGCTACCAAGTGCCAATGGAAACATGCTGCTGGGCTATATGGAGCTTTGGTCTGACCCATCACGTTAAGAAATATGTTACATATGTACAGGAGGTTAACCTTGGCTGTGTGCCTCCTCTCTCTCAGCTGCTGAGCAGTGTTATCACTTCTTTCACAGAGGCACCCCCAGCATCCCTGATGGGCTCTGCTTTGGCCAGCAGTGGGTCCATTTTGGAGCTGGCTGGAACTGGCTCTATTCAACGTGGAGGCAGCTCCTGGCCTCTTCTCCCCTGACTGCATCCCCCCACCCAACCTTGCCATGTAAACCAAACACAGGGCGTGTCTCCTAATACTGCAAAGATGATGAGAAGAGTACTTCTACACATGTTAGGGGGACGACTCATGCATTAAGAGAAGGGAGGTATTCAAAAAGGCCTAACGAGGCCACGCACAGACCCGCTACGGGAAAAGGCAGAAGATGTGCTCTTCTAGAGATGTCTGGCAGAGTCTCTCTGCCCCTCCCTCCCTCCCCACTGGCAACACAAGCCAAGGGACACTAGTATCATCAGGCTAAACCTAACCCTTATGAGTAACCCTGTACACACAATCCCTTCTCTATAATGCTCAGAATACTTTGAATTAAAGAAACAGGAATGCAAAGTTTTAGGAGATATGCAAAGTAATGTTGTGGGCCCTCAACACTCAGGGCAAAATATTAATACAATGTTGAAACTATCAGCATATTCTTTGCGCAGCTGTTAACCAGATCAGTATTCACTAAAAATGAGACAATTTTCCCAAATCCAGCAACAACTTCTGAACTCAGAGATGCAACAGGGTTACTAAAAGGCCTGGATGGATATTTGAATCACTTTACCTAAAACAGTGTTCTGTAGTGAATGAGATTTTTTTAAAAGACAATGTTTGCTCAATGAGGAAAATACTTGTATTATAACGAAAAAAAAAAAAAAAAAAGAGAGCTGAACCACTGTCAGAAAGTAGGAAAATTTCTGTGTGTTATTCCTCCATTCCATAATTCTTTCTCTAATTTCACACATATTTAACATCTTGCCTAGGCAGCACTAGTGTATTTGGTGATGAGATGGAGGCAGCCTAATGCAGGCTGGCAAGAGCTCCCTGTCACCAGTCCCCCTGAGTCCGGAGATCAGCATTCTTAAAATATGAGGATTTGATAGAGTTAACGCCATCCCCTCGAGCAGATGGTTTGGAACACTCTGTCAACGCTGCCACCGATTACTGCAAATAGATTCTCGTTACACTGATAGCCCCTCTGGGACCCCAGCAAAGCACTGGCTAACCTCCACTCCGAGGTGCAAAACGTGCTGTTTGCGGGGCCCTGCCAAAGCAGCGCGGATGCACGTGCCTCCCCCAAACACAGCCCCCGGTATCTCTGCACTGTGACTCCACAACCAGCAGTTGCTCAGAATGGCAGTAACAGGTTTTAGTTTGTTATAATTTATGCTGCTCATTGTAGCCTTGCAAATGGAGACTATTAAATGTATTTTCCTTTTTTTAAAGAGCTTATTGTCACATCTCAGGTTTGGGGAGTACTGTCACCCCTCATGCAGCTTCAGCTATCCTGCCACCTGTTTGGTAGCAAAACACTGTGCATTCACAGACTATTTTGAATATATGAGATATAAGCTATGTATTACATATTCATTAGCAGCATTTTCTGCAGCTCCTAGCACCACAAGAAAAAGCTTCTATAAACTCATTCCAGTTTCTTTTTAGAGTAGTATCTTATACATTAGCTTTGTATTATTCAAAATATTAACTTATTTAACTCAACACCAATAAACAACACCCAGCCCTTATGGATTCACTACCACAGGTTTTTCTCAGCATCGTAAGTCAGATCTAATTTTTGAAGTCTCTATTTTTCTTCCAGGAGAAGCTTGGAGCACCAGAGTTACCAAAGCTGCTCTTTTGTCCCTAATGTTCTATCTAACACTACAATATATATTGGTAACAGGAAAAAAAAAGTTGAATTTATCTTACCAACTGGAACTCATTCAGCAAAGCAACAAAGTGCTTTAAGAAGGACTAATATGCACTTAGAATTAGGGACAAGAACTGGTCTGAGAAACAAAACCTGACACAAACTTTTAGTTCTGTCCCTCAGCTAGGGTTTGCACAGTTGGGCAAAGCTCATCAGACAAAAAACCGAGAGGCTTCCCCACTCGTGCTTGGGCTGGGTTTGTATCCAGGACAGCAGACATATTCCCATGCAGCCACTAGCATCTCAGCTTCCATCACAGAGGTCACAACATCTGCTTCTTCATGCCAGTTACAAGCTCACTCCAGGCAATACTGCTCTATAATGCACATCTTGGAGCTTCCTTAACACAAGATCCTTAGGAGACTCCAGGTGCTTCCGAGACATTTCAGGAACACACGAAGTACCAGGCTGAGCTTCAAGAGTAAGGAGGCTTCAGACATCCCTTAGGACTGAGGTGCCACAGCAGCAAAGTCCAGGGGAGCCACTGCTAGCGCGAAGGGGAAAGGAAAACCCTTGGCTCTCCTGAAAAGCACTGCATCCAAGAAACACACACAGGCTCTGTCTCCACCTCCTACACAAAGGAGAAAAAGGTATCCCTTTTCCCCCTAACCGACTAGAATTTTTTTCCCTGTCTTCTTCCTGGTCTGCACCAACAAGAGTGCAAGATATTTTTGTAAGTTAAAACCAAACATTAATAAACCAGATATGGCATAGAAACTCTCACATCATGTAAAGGGTCACATAAACAACAGTTTAGTTCGTTGTCTTTATTTTTAAGTACTCATCGACTGCACACTGAGAACCAAAACTAATAATCAAGAAATTATCATCCTCTGGTGATAGTTCAACAGCTCAACTTGATGTCCTCAGTCTCAGCCTCTTGGACAAATATCCACCAAAAAAGAAAAGTAAGTGAATTCCTTTTGGCAATCTAGGCAGAGACAGGAAGGCTGAGCAAGCTGTGCCATTGGGACAGATGGTCCTGCTGACACAAAGATGAGATATATTCAACACATTACATGTCTGTTTGCACAGGAATTGTGGAATTTTATTTAATAATTTTTTTATACCATAAATTTCATTCTAGCACTTCTAAGAAAAACGTGTGTTCATTTGGCCTGGTTCAATTTTGCATTCCTAACTGCAAGCGTTTGGACCAGAGACCCTCTTTACCTTTTCAGGCATACAGATTTGATACAAAGTGCACCAAATCAGTGGAAAGATCCCCATAGTGACTCACCAAACAGAATCTGAACATTCCTGCAATACATACAAAACAAATTACCAGTAGAAATATCATTAAAACCCAATTATCAGTAGAAATATGATGAAAATAGAGGCTGTTTACACCAGTATTTCAACAATTCTTTTTATTACTTGCCCTCTACCAATAACACATTCAACTTTCAGCCTGAATAAAAATATTGCAGTTTTGTGGAAAAAGATAAATTTCAAAATTCAAACAAGCCTACATTTTTTTCCAGGCACTTGGTGCATCTACAGTTTATATTTGAGGCATTTTCTTAGAGGAACAGTCCAGGACATTACGGGACAGCTAGTGTCATAGCTTGGGAGAATGAGCTTTCACCATCGGAGCAGGGTGGGTGACAAGTTACACAGCAACACCTGCTGGCAAATCCACAAAGGAGAACATGTCAGGATCCCTTGCAGGAGCTGCACTTTGCTGGAGAAGTGATAGTATCATAATCGCCAGGAGCCCGATCCTGCAAAGCTTCACACTAGTGCCTGCCTCCTCACTGTGTAATCTCAATAATATGCTTGGATTGTGTAAGAAGATTAAAATGAGAAATAGAAACAAAGAGGAAAAGGGACTTAAAAGAGGGAAGGTATACAGAAGGAAACAGGAATATAAGCAGGTCCACAGTGGCAACACTCCTGACAAATTTACTAATAAATGTTTGTAGGATTGGACCTCGTTGTTTTAATTTGTAATAACAAAAAGACAATGTCTTTCAGTCATATTAGGGTGGAACATGGGTTTCATTAGAAGGGGTTACTGCCTCTTCCCCATTACATCCTCTCTATGATGCTCAGAACATTTGAGCTATTAAGGTTTTTTCTCTTGGATTTTTTTTTGAAAATTTGAAAAGAATTAACAAAGTAAAATTTGTTTACAGCCCCCCCAGCCAGCGCAGTGGGTGTTTTACCTGTGGGCTGTCACATTTTCCATGTTCATTTCTGCAGGTGCTAAATACATGCTGACAACAACATATGTTACCAGTCTATAAATGTGTGGGTTGTTTTTTTTTTTTTTTTTTTTAACCTCATAATTAGTGAGTGCTCACAGCTTGGGGAAAAAAAAAAAATACGGGTGAAAGCTGATTCTGCCCAGTGTATTTAACATTCACTTGCAATCTCATTCTCTCCGTGTCTCACGATTTGGGTATTTCCCTAATGATGCACAAAAAAAAAAAAAAAGTCAGGGAGGTGAAGGGGGAAGAGAAGGGATCCCATCTTCCAAATAGTAGTTACTTAAAAATAATATCAAACACTTTGAAAATAGCAGCATGCAAAATAAGCATTGCTTCTCTCTGGAATCCCCCTTTTTCCCCTGTGTCTCCTCACTTGTATTTCTAAGCTCTCTTTCTGTTTATTTCCGTCTCTTATTTTAATCTCCTTAGTCCTGCCAAGCATGTTACATGTGGTCTCCAAAGGAGTGTTTCCTATACAAACTGTTATACAATAGGACTCACCTATTCATCTGTATAAAAGTTGGACTTACCCTATTAATTATAGTATTATTATTTTGGCCTGTTTAACGTATAAAGCTATTATTCATTGAAATCCCTATACTGCTCTTCAGGGCAGCACAACATCAACAATCTACATATATACATGAGTCAGGAGAAAATAGCATACTTCAACACATTTTATCAATGTATTTTTTATATAGCTGTTCTGTACAATATACCAGCATACCTTTGGTCAGCTGAAATAAAGTTAGATAATAAAATAAATTAGAAATCTCTCTAGAAAATCTGATTACCTGCATATTAAAAAATTATGTGATGGAGTATATTAAAAGCAAGTAATGCTATTTCATGTATGATCAAATTACTACATACAAAGACTGCAAAAAAATTAAAGCTACAGAAAAATGTATTTTCTCAGACTGTTCCACAAATATGATGCAGTAGGTTTTAGCTACACTATCTTAGTTTAAGCAAGTTTGAAACGTTGAGATCAAAAAAGCATTTCCTTGCTTTCTCTGCAAAATTTCAACCTTATGATAAGATTAGGCTTCCCTACTTGAGGATAAAAAAAAATCTGGAGAGAACGCAAATGAGTTTCCAGTATTTAAGGCAAATCAAACCACTGTTATGTCCCCTCCTCATGGGTCTGCTGGACTTTCAGGCAGGCAGGCACTTGCATGCTCCAGAAAGGGAAGTAATAGATACCCCAATTTTGATCAAGAGGTGAAGATGCGGCAGTGTTCATTTTGGCACAGCACTACTACAATATGCTGCAATTGATGTTAGGCTTCAGAGATGGTGGGAAAATATTGTGCTGCTCAGTTCTAGGCATTTATATTTTAGTCAGTTAAAAAACAAACTTGAGCAAATATGCCAAATATTTGCCTTCATTGAGAATCAAGCCAAAGAAAACTGACATGATAAAACAGCCCATCTGTTAATTGGCTCTGCAACTCAGAGTAATAATTTCAGGACTGCTTCATCAGTGTTTTCTCTCAGACTCGGAATGGCAAAACTTAGTTTCTGAATCCAGACTTATATCTCTAACTCAAAAAATTTTAACAAATTTTATTAAAGGATGCCTGCCCGCTCCCCCCAAAAAAGAAAAGTCAGTCCTCTCAACAATCAGCTACAGGCAATACAAATGTCTTCTCAGTGATAAAATACACTTACCATAGCACTGTAATGTTGAAAATTTTTACTTCATACTTAGTTTCCTTTTATACCAGGACTGTGTTCATACAGCTTAAAATGATCCAGACCTCTGTATTGCATATATGAAGCTAGACATTTTGTTAGGTAAAACATCCGCTAAAAAAATACATGCTGAAAGAAATAGTATGTGTCAGTCACCAAACACACAGACTCCCCCTATTAAACTCTATGAAGAGTTTTCTTAAGTGTTAGATTCTGCTCCAGCTCTTATAACATAAAGGGTTAAAATACAGATGCTGTGAATGGAATGTATAATCCTTAAGGCCCTGGAGCATTAAGACATATCTGCTCCTTAGGGCCCATCTCTGTCCATAATCAATTTCTTCCCTTGGAGAACATTAATTGTCTCTAATGATAGCTTTCCATCAATACATCCTTGATCTTAAAAGGCCTGTACAGCTTTTTCCTTTATTCAATCAAATCATCTCTACAATTGCCCTCCTTTAGTAAGATAATACCTTTTAAGCCTTGTATTTTAATATAAAAAAAATAAGAGGTAGCAGCAAATTCTAATGGAAGTGCTAACATTTGAGAACCAGGATGATGGCTTCCATTATCCTAAATAATGTTTGAAGATTACGGAAAGCACTGTGTTTCAAAAGGTGGAAACTAATCCCCCACTTTCAAATTATTCCTTGCACAAAAATCTGTTCTGACATTAGGAATTTTTGTGCCCCAACTACAGCACTGTATATTTAAATATTTGAATATGAAAGATAATTTTCAGCTCTGGAGAGGAAAAAGCAAATAATTACTATTTATAAGCAGTAAATGCTGAATAATTTGAGAAATTGACAACCTGAAACATAGAAGCCCTTTATTTTTTCATTTTCCGGTACAGGGGTGGCTTAACTGTTCACTCAAACCACTATAACTCCAATCAGAAGTTCCTAAAATTATTTAATTTAATGATGGCTCAAAAACTCAATCTCCTAGTGACCCGCTAATGTGTTTTGCTTTCCCCACCCCCTTCTCTTCCTTGTACATGCTTTTCAAGAGGCGTGGAAATTCCATTTTTTTTGCCATTCAACTGATTTGTTTCCATTCAAATAGAGGATTTTTCTTGCACTTCTTTATCTAGATTGCCCAGCACCAATCTGTGTTTCCACCCATATTCTAACATGCTTTTGTGGGAAATGCCACTGCTGTTTATAATGGCTCAAGGACCTCAAAAGGAAACATTGATGGTACAAAAGACCTCATATCTTTCAAATTCTTTACTTGATTTTTATTTTTTTTTTTATATCCAGCATGAGTGTGACAGAATTTTGGTGATGCCTATTTAGTATCATTTTTATCTAAGAAAGGCCACAGAGAAGCTTTTCAGCAATTGATTGTCATCCACCACTGACTGTAATATTAGAGCCTTCCTCTTACTCAAAAATCACTGCACACACAAAAAAAAAAAAAAAAAAAAAGGGGAGATTTACAATCAGGAAACTCATGAAAAAACCTAACAAACATGAACAGTGGGGATTTTCTTTTCATACTCACACAGGCACGCATATTACCCTGCCTGATGTTCATTTTACTATTTGGTATTTTGCAAAATATTGATGGCAAAAGCAGTAGGAGAAAAAATAATGCCAAGAATATGAAAAAATAAGAAATACAGGCAGGTAGATACAATCAATCCAACAGCTATCAAACCTAAACAAAACAAAACAGGAAAAAAAAAAAGGAGACCAGTTAACAACCTAGATAAGAGATGAAAATTGCCAGTGAGGCAGATCAAGTTTATTCAATGCCCTGATAAGCACCTATTTGCTCTTCCCCATAATGCTCTCTCAGTATTTATAAATTATCATTTAATTATGCTGGCAAGTGGTAATTGTCAAATAAAGCTCAGATAGGCATAAGCCCTCAGGCTGCACATGACAGAAAAATATCTGTTAAAGCTGGGCTGATTCACACGCTTAGGAAATCATTTCCTTTCTTCTTTTTATCCTTGCCAACAAATTATATGAACTGGCACTTTGTGCTTTGTAGGCATTTTGAAGTCTATGCAGATTACAGGAAAGAAAAATTAGTTGTTTCAGTATCTACCATTCCTAAATTATTCTGCTGATTTAAGACACCATGTTCTGGTCTCAACAAAAGAGTGCCAAAGATCAAGGAATCAGAGCCTTCCTCCGCTTAGAATTTATGCCCAGGGTCACTTTCAATTGGGTAAATCAAGATTTGGGGAATTATTGAATACTGTGCATAATAGATTTGATACAGAGCAATAGTTAAAATATGACATTTATCCCATTAGGACAGAAACACTAAGTAACATTTTTTAAAAGACTCTTACTACTTTAGATTCAATTACAGACCCATTAAATATTCTCTGATATACACACACGGTCACAGGTACCCACAGATTTTAAGGATTTCTTAGTTTACACCATACATATCCAACTAGTGAAGTATATAGAAAAAATAGATGGAAAAGAAGTTTAGTGCTAAATAACAAAAAAAACCAGCCTCTTGAGAACTTTGACCTGGAACATATGTCTGAGCAACAGAAGTGTCAGATTTATGGCACGTTGCTAGAACATTTGCTATCAATGCCATTGCTAGATCATTGCTGCCAGAAAAACCACCAACATTCTGTTTATTCTCTGTACAGTTATTGTAAGACAGAAACTCAGAGTGACAGACAACTAACATTAGCATATTGAGTCTGTCCCCTGCAACTGCAATACTGGATGCTACTTTACATGTGTACTTTCGTTCATGACAGATCCCTTCATGGTTATAAGATTTTGGAGGTACTCTAGCTTACTGGAAGGAGCCCAAAACAAGTCTCAGTCTCCCCTTGCTTTGAACCCAAGCATATTCTTATTTTTTTTCCTCTCCGTCATCATTAGAGTTCCATAGAATTTCTCTTAGCATGTTTATGCATACTCTAAACACAATTAACTTATATTCAGATCTGACCTATTAGTTAGCTCATGGCATATATGAGGCTTCTGCCTATTGTTCTAGTATATCCTGCATTATCTCAGACCAGTCTGAAAAAGTCAGTGATGCTTCTGAATCTTTCAGAAGCAGCATGCTGATAAAGGATGTTAGAGTTTTCAGAAAAGTCTATTTTCCTTTCAGGCTACCAGTAAGCCCCAACTATTACCCTAGACAGTATACGTTTACCATATACTCAGTATACCGATAGTAACAGCAATAATACTATTTATTATGGCAAGAAACACCAGGAGAAAGGAGGGGCTATACAGGACAGTATTCTAACTTCAATGGAATAACTACAAATACTTTTCTTCCAGTTTACAGATTTCATGGCCAGAGTCAATGAGCAGCACTGCCTATACCCTGCCTCACACCAATACTTCCTATTGCTTCAGAGCAGCTGTAAAAGCACTGCTCAACAACAAGCCTTTTCTCATTACTGGAATGATCTACTGCCACTTCCCCTAGTCTTATGAAACACATCATCTTCCTCGGGAGACTCACATGGAGAATTACTGCCACAGGGGTTAGTAACACAGAGGTTGGCCAAGCAGTGTAATTCACAGGTTATACCACATGTTCAAGCAGCAGATAACCAGAAAGTATTTACTGGTGCTGTTGCAGCCAGAACAAGCTAGTGTTTTATACTCAGCATAAACAGCAAAGTAGATAGTGATTCTCTTAGGAATAGCTTTTAGCTACACTGATCTAACATAAAAGCTGCTGTACAACTATGTAGTCTTAAATACATACACTATAGTTTTGAAGCTCCCTACCAATTCCCAGAAATAGATGCAGGAAAACACTAGTTATTCTATCAAACAGCATGCTCCACACATTGAAGAAATAGGAAAAACTCAAATAGGAACACTTTCTCATATATATATCCTGCATTCAGAAATTCTAGATGTTAATTCCTGCAGGGGAGCATTGCATCCCAGTACCTAGCCTATAGGTACAGTGAATTCATGCCAAATCAGAAATTTATGCTCAGAAAGATTGCTGTAGGACAATCTGGAGAACTTTTGCCTTGGTAGCTTTGCTCCTTACCTGCAGGATCCAACTAGTACATTGGCTGCCAAGACATCAGTAGACCATCACTGCATCTATCATTATAAAGGCTTTAGGACATGCTATGTTCACTGAGCAGCGAACTGAATTTTGTATCAATTAAAGAGCAAAGAATGCAACCGCTTTTGTAACACCAGAGTACTCAACCAGCTGTAAGGAACTATTACACAGTTGACAGATAATGCGGGAACTTTTGGTGAGCTCCAACACTTATTCTGAGGTTTTGTGCTGACAGCTAGCCAAAAAGTTTTCTACCTCTAAATGACTTATTTTTCTCCTGGAAATAATTTCCTACCAAGACTAACCTCTGTGGAAGAGTTATCATACCAAGAGTCTTTTCCAACCTAATTGAGTCTCTGATTCTGAGATTGTAAAGAACTACATACCAGACTGGGAGGTGAAAAGGATCTTCTCCACACATCATTATTTCCCTTCTCCTTTCACTCACTTGGGTTTTGCAGGTCTTTCCGGATACTTTTTAGAATTAGTAGATATTCCATAAACAGGAAAGTAGGAATCAACTCACCTTTCAAAAATATTCTGCTTATTTACACATAGTTTTTTACATCTTTAATCACAAAGATGACTGTGGAAAATGCATATTACCAGTCATGAATAGCAACACAGGGAACTTGGAAAGCTTCTGCTCCAGGGGAAATATAAAAACCCACAATACTTTCTATTAGCAAAGAGTATAATGCTGTTGCTGTCAGAGTTTTTATCTTCATGAGCCTTTGCTTGTACAATAATATTTTGTTGCATTTACAGAGCACGTACTGCTATCGGTTACTACTGTAACTCTGTCTAGAGAAGGACAGTGAACAGAGTCCTGTACCACATAAATTACTACTGATTCTGTTCAAACACAGGAATTGGTATTATAAAAGCCTTCCAACCTAGAGTCTTGCTGACATTTTTTATCAAGTTCAGTAGGACTTCTCCATAAATGACACCACCGTAAAGACCAAAAGTCAAATTGCTTGGTTTTACGGACTCAGGATGTCTTCGCCTTTGGTCATATCCTTTGCACTCATTGCGGTAGCTTTTAATTATTAGTTTTAAATCTGTTTTTCCAATATATTCGTTGTTTTCATTTAAATTGTTCCAAGAAATGAATAGTATTAAGGTTGTCTTAAAGATAGCTTAACACATCCCAGAAATTTATTTATAAAACTCATGAGAAGATAATGAAAAGTCTTCCTGAAAAATCATGGTAGATCAGGAAAAGTAGATTAACTGTCTATAAAAGTAACTTCTCAATAACAGCCACACTCTTCTTTCAAGGACTTTTCTTTATGAAAATATTTTATCACATACAGAAACAGTGATTTTTAGTTGAAATCTGCTCTCAAACCACTTTGAAATCACATACCATGAGAACACATAGATTTTATCCAACTTAAAATGAAGTCAAGCCTATATGTACTTGGATCTGAAAACTCACAGAAACTCTGTGAAAATCCAAATGTAAACCTTATAACTCAAGCCCATCTCATTACTGCAACAGAATTAATAAGATGCTTCTCTTTACCTTCCATATGTTTCCTGCTGGTTTCCTAACTCCTAACAGAGCCTTCATGGTCTACACCACAACATCAAGAGCAGGAATATTTTTTTTTTCCTCTGCTAACTTTCTAGAAGGACTGGTTAAAAAATGTGAAGAAACGTGCTGACATCGCATGAAACTGCAGAAATTAAAATATCAGTTTTCCTTAAAACTTGTTTCTCTGAAAACATTCAGGAAAAAACTCTGTCTCCTATTCACAGGAGAGTATCTTACGCTTTAGGGGCAGGTTAGGGAGATAGCTCTTACTACAAAAATAAGCCTCTTCATTTTTAATCCTTATGTAAATTTAGGTTATTGAAAACTGGAGTTTAACTAGCTTATGATATTAAATTTTAAATTTACATTGATAAAAATTATGCATGTGAAAAATGGTGCTATCAATTAAACTGGAAGTATATATTGGA
The DNA here is from genome assembly GCF_000699245.1 of Pterocles gutturalis. Classification (NCBI taxonomy): domain Eukaryota; kingdom Metazoa; phylum Chordata; class Aves; order Pterocliformes; family Pteroclidae; genus Pterocles; species Pterocles gutturalis. The sequence goes on from NW_010107854.1 coordinate 162,639, forward strand.
ATATCATTTTTCCCGGGAATAGTAGATATTTTGACATCACACCAGAATATATACACTGTAATTTAAATAGTTCCCTTGCTCATGGTACAATTGACTTTTTTCTTGCAAATTCATTTTTTATTTTGCTTACAGACTGCTCCCATTATGGTAATCCAAGCTCCCTCATACCCATTCTTGAAGGGCATTCCCAGGAGGCAAGCAAAAGCACATGCCATGACTACTGTCAGAAAACAGAGTATACCCACTGGCTGGCCACTTGCTGCTGAAAACACTGTAGAAGGTTGCACCCTGCACAACTCTGCCCAAGTAACAAAACCAGTTTGGCCTTATTTATCTTGCCACCAATCTTCACTAAAATTTATAGGAACACATGTATCTGATGCTGCTACATTTCTTTCAAATCTGGTTGAGTTCAGCCAACAAGTGTCAAAGGTACTGGGCAGAACTATGGAGAGATGTGAGAGGCAGCATCACTGCACAATGGTAAACCAAGCTATGATTTCCTAAGAGGTTCACATCAAGAGATCTGGAATCAGCTTCTTGCTTTGTTATTTATACTGTCAAGATTACTCATTTGAATTTATAAAGTACTGAGAGACCCTACGAAAGAAGATGCTATGAAAATACTAAGCGTGTTTATCAGTCTGTTCTTGTTCACAATAAAGCATACTCAAACAAGTCAGTCAGTGAACGCATCCTTAATGAGCACAAAGCTGCGATTCCCAGACTCCTGTGCAGAATTACATCCTTCAGTTACATCCACAGGGAGGTGACCTGGACAATCATTACTTTTTCCTCTCACAGGGACAGGCACCATTCAGGCCAGTTAGCAGACTGGGGACCAAGGACATTCAGGGAATCCATGCCACGCAATGCATATTTCTTACTGTTTTAAGAGATCTAAAACCCCCTAACAGTAACAAAGCGCATATTTTTCCTTCTAAAAAGCAAGTCACTGTCTAGTTCCACTTTCTCTGAAGGGTGTTATCTTCACATGGGCTGACAAGGATAAGCTTTACTTTAACTTTAGATCTCAGAAGTTACCATTGGTTTGCATAGGGTGTGGCCAAAAGGAATTTAGGCAAGTCTTCAGGTGCTGCTGACATAGCTCAGCACAGCCAGCAGGACTAAACCATGATGGAAAAGGGTCTTAGGCAAAGGTGCAAGACAGCGTCACAGGAAGGTCCAGTCATCCCAAGAGAAAACTCAAATGAGCGTGTGAGGTAAGATTGTTTGCGACCAAGACTCATTTGTCAGGTTAAAGGATGTTATCACCTTGCATCTTGGCAAGGAAGTTGCACACTGTGTCCTTTAAGCTATGTCTGCTCTTGGTGATTATTGTAGCCTCATGAACAGCACAAAAAAACAGACCTATAATTTTCATTATGTGAAAGTATTTAAAAATGAAATTTAAAGAATATTGTTCTGACTTGATGAAACTTTTCTCTCCCCCCCATATGTTTCTTCCTTCCTGCTCTCCACATATTTTTCACATAATCTAACCCTTTTGATATTTTTATATTCTTTAGAAAGGTATTAATGAACATTATGCAATTACCACAAACCTAAATTATGAAAATACGTAGAATATATTTAGGCTGGAAACCATGGCAATTTGTCAAGATTCCTTAGGGAAGAATTATCCTTCAGGTACTTTCCAACTTCTAATAATACAAAACAATTTAATAATTAAAACTAAATTTAATATCTTCTTCAGGTATTTTCTAACCTTTGTCTGGTTTTTTTTCATGTTATAATTGTGAAAGATTTTTCCCCCCTCATAATTATACACTCAGCTACCCAGAAAAACCTGAAATATTAAAGGTTATAATGAATTTTGGAACTATTGTTTTTATATAATTTTTTGCACCCAACTTAGTGTGCTAGAATGTAGCACCCATTCTGTGGATATTGCTTTTAACATTTCATTAGGAAACTCTACTCTGCTGCCAATGGAGCAGTATGGAAAAAGCTGTTAAATTTCTAATGCAGCTTTTCTATTTTAAGAAATACAAAACTGTGATATTTTCTCTATCGTCTAACTCCTACATCATTATTAAACAGAATGTTTACTAGTGCTCTTCAAATACATTCTCTCCTGAACTCTGTCTTCAACTAAATATCCGAAGAAACTGTTACGATTATCCAGTCAGGTTTCTTCTATAGTCTGCACCCATATAATTTCAGTTATTCCTGTACTGAGACAAATAATGTGTGTCTGTGACACTCTCTCTCTGGAGAGAGTGTATTTTCCTTTCTTTTCCATTAATATCCTGATTAATATATCTCTTCTTCACTCAAGTTTGGTTTTCATTGTGACATATCATTTTGCTTCAGTAAGTAAATATATAAAATGTATATCCAAAGTCAGGTTTGAAAGCCATGTAACAACTGACCTATTACAAACAATGGCTCTTCTATAGCAGATAGCTTTGCCAGGATTAGTGTGTTTCGATGAGATAATCAACTATGCATTTTGTGACCAGCTCACTCACATCCTGGCAAAATGATCTTGCTGGGAGGCAGACTGCATGCTTCACTACCAGGAAATGGACAATGACAGATAGTCTGCATTTCCATTTACACGTATCCTTAATTGTTGTCGCTGAAAAAGACGTGCCAGATACTGACACAACAGATCATTCAGAATAAGTTATGTATTCATGTTAAGCGTTATTTATCTAGGCTGCAAAGGAAAACAAATATTGCTCTTTCTCCCCCCTTTCCTAATTAGCCGATTGTTTCAAATGCTTTTTGTTAGGGATTCAGCAATTTATGTTCTTTAAGCTTGTCATAAAGATAACGCTTATTATGAACTGTGCTAAGAATACAGTTCTAATTCAGATTCCTTTCTTTTCTAGCTACACCATAATGAAGATGTTTGCAGGATTCATTTATTTGATTCTGTCCAGGGAACCTCATGAAATGTATTTAAAAATAAACACAATAAAACACCCATGCTCAAAAAATCACTGGCATTTTTTTTGTGTGACATCCTAATAACAGTGATATGGAGTCCTGTGAAAATTTGGTAAAAGAAAAAAAAGCTGCATTAGTAGATAGGAAATTGGAAAAGAATAGTCTAGCCAATTCTATTTAAGAACAGCTGAACATTCTGCTATGAAACAACCTCATTAAGACAGCTTTTAAAAGGTAAACAAAAGAAACCCCCAAATCCCTAAAGATTAGAGATAATAAAATAACTTCTTAAAAAAATTGAATAATGAAAGATAGCAATTTCTAACACTGGAGACCCTCTGAATAAAATTAATTTGTAATACAGTGTTTATTATTATTTTTAATATAAAAGATTCTGGTCTTTCATTTCCTAAGCCAAGACCACTCATCCTGACCACATCACGAAGTGAGCAGAGACTTCCTCAATGAGGGAGAAGAGTTGGTCTGGGTCTCCACACACCAACACTTTCATTCTCCATTCCACACCCTTCAAATTTCTCAGTGACCACAGTTTCATCAAAACAGAAATTAACAGATTTACTGAAGATGCTCGATTAGAAAAGTCTCACCCGCTTGAAGACAGATCTGAACTGGTTGCATATAATGCATGGATGATGAATGGAACAGAAACATGACGTACAGAAAAGACCTACTCTGTATTGATCAAATTCAGTAAAAAAAAATAAAATCTCACTGCTTTAAAGAAAATAATCGAGTTTCAATACATACTCGCCACAGTTCTGATTTTATCCTGTATTTCTTGGGTAAAATCACTGTTCATGACAATCAGTGAAACAGCCTATTTCCCCAATTTCTTACAGCCCAGCAGGCAGGCCTACCTCTACAGCCTTGTTAATTATGAATCCTTTCTGCGATGCTAATAGATTGTTCCACTTTGAATGAGCATCCAAAATTACTTAGTAACACCTTGTTTAATATGACAGTTTTGTGATTTTACATATGAAATAATTAATTTGCTTTAAAATGTGTAAACAATAAAAGTGCCTTCACTTGGTAAAAGAGCTGATACCACAACATAAGCAACACTGCGAGCAAGTCATTAATTTCTTTGTGGGGTTTTTTTTTGGACAATTCAGCCACTTCACTTGTGGTATCAGCTCTTTTAGCAACATAAGCAACACTGCGAGCAAGTCATTAATTTCTTTGTGGGGTTTTTTTTGGACAATTCAGCCAACATTAGCTTAACTATGTCTCCACCAGGTCAGTACACACAGGTACTGAGTATCACAACAGATAGTAATACAAATGAATTTTGCATATATGCAATGTAAACATACAGTCAGAGTCAGCAGGTTCTGTGCCTGAATAGGTAAATTGTTTTTAATCTTTAGAAAGTGAAAACAGAATGCAACTTACTTTGGGTTTGTTTTTATTCCCATCGAGCTTTTACTTTGACTGTAAAATCCCTATTCTTTCACCACAATAAATAGCCTGACTTCAGAAATGCTAAGTGCCTATTCATTCTTCAACCTTTGAAAAACCAGATTTCTTACAAAAGGATTCAGACATCTAACTTCACACATTTATGTTCTTGTTAACACATCAGCCAGCCCCAAAAAAAAGCATCTTCCATAATGGACGGTTACCCTGGCTAATCCCATTTCTGTTTTATTGGTACAAAGCTGATTGTGGCCCATTCCAAATTACCTGGAAAACACATAACCCCACTTTGTAAGGCTTTGTGCTGTATTACACAGCAGAATGAAAGGTTTCTAACTGTAAGTAAAGTTCTTAGAGAAATTAAAAATATAATAGCATTAATACACAAGTACAAGGCTCAGATTAGAGACTGCTGTATTCTCATAGTCATATAGACACGTTTTGCTTTCTTGTCACTTAGTCTCGTTTCAAAGAAAGACGTGGGAATTAAGCCATCTTGAAAGTCAAGCCATTAACCCTTGCCTCAGTTTACCCAGTTGTAGTGTCTTAGGGTAATATATAGATGTATTTTACAACAGAAGTGCTTTGAGGAATTTCCTGTTTCTTTTTTATTGTTCTCTTCTAGTGTTATGGAAAAAGCTTTTGTAGAGTACTCAAACATACTCTAGGAACAGGTAAAGGACTTCCTAAATTGGTCTAGACAAACACTGCTTCCAGCTTAGTGACCTTCAAGTGGCTTAAAATTCCTGTGCCATTTCACGAGTAACCCAGGGAAGGAATGATGAGCTGATTGAGCCATATCCCTGGCACACCTACATCGCTCAATAACTGGATACCAAGTGGTCCCTAAACTGGTCAGGTGAAGTATCTTTAGACTGATAAGGATAGTCCAAATTATTTTTACTCATTAATACAACTAGGTATTTCCCAATGTCCCAAACACTGTCAAATAAGTTAATGATACTACAACTCTATAGGAACTGCCTGTTACCCATTTACTGGTCTGCATAAAGATCATCAGGACATGCTAGCAAAGGGTGGAGGTCAATGGACAGACTTGCCCTTGCCCACCTTTCTAGAACCATTAGATCAAAAGTCATCATGGATCAAAAAGATCATGGACAACTTCCCTGTAGAAGAGGAAAATTCTTTTCATTCTGTCTGGCTTCCATTGCACTCAAAACAGAAACATAAGCCAACAGCTATTTGACGTAAGAGTGCCTCTTTGTAGCACAGCCCCTCTCGATCCACTGAGGTAAACCAGATCGCAGGACACAATCGTCACACACTCCTTTTTGTAATAGGTTGCCACGAGGGCCAATTAATGGCACATTATTGCAGTCCTGATATTCCATTTAGCACACAGCTGCATGCTGATTACAATACAGTTATGATATTAATATAATTACACATTCTATATATAATAGGCATTTTTAGAACATATAATAATGTAATATTGAGACAAAAGACAGTCTGGAGTACAAGTCCTGAAAGTATGCACAGCTATTTCTTAATTTATTTTCCTAGTGAGATTTTCTCACTGTTCTGGCTACCTCCCTTATGTTGAGGTAAAAGGCAACACTCACCTAAGCAAAGTCACAAGAGTCCTCTATGAGAAAATAGCGCACCACAACCTGAGTCACAACTGGCGAACTGGATGCAATCCTCCATCGGAATGAGGCAACTCTCCCCTGGCTTAAGGGCAGAAAAGCACCAGAAAGGTGCAAGGCTCCAGAATCCTCAAACATGAGCATGTTACCTCTGCACCACTCTCGGGCTGACTACATTAGAAACAAGAGAATAACTACATGAAACAAATTCTCATGTAATTCCCCACATCATTACGGATGGACTAACCAAGTCATCTAAAAGAATTTCCTCATTCATTTAGCTTTGCGCAAAATAGCCAGCCCTCATGGTGCAAGAACAATACAAATGGATAAACAGGGGTATTGATTTCATAATGATTAATGGATATTGTACAGTATTTTTTTTTTCCACTCTGCTTTCCTTACACAGCCACGGCTTCCACTAACGTCACGGGGAGTTTCTTGAGTGAAGAATGCTGGACTAGGTAATTGTTTTTGCACTTAAGGGCATCTTGTTCCATTTGTTTCGTGCATAATAAAAGCTCATACTTGTACAGTAATTCAGCATTTCTGAATAAACAGAAATTGTGATTCATAATTCTCTATCTTCTTGTCCTTGTTTCTTTAAAAAAAAAAAATGAGTCACTGTTGTTTAATCCGATAATTATGCAAACACTAAATCTTACACTGGAGGAGAAAATGTTAACACATATTGAAAAACCAAAATGTGTAGAACTATAATCTGTATGATAAAATGCATTACTCTGTTTAAAAGGATTGTTTTACAGAAGCAATTAACAATCAGCAATCATACAGTTCAGACCGGTGTTTTGATGCCATCTGTTGGAGTAAGTCTTCACATTCCCTAGAATGAAGCTATAATTTTCCGTTTATGATTTCATTAGATGCATAGAGTATAACAGCTACAAAAAGAAAGAGGATTTCACTAAATACTTTCATTTTAGAAAGAGCTGCTCTAAATAGTTCAGTTTGACACATTTCTTTTCCTAAGAGGACAGAAAGTTAGTAAATTTGCAGTCATTCCCAGAACTCAGTAACACATGCTAGCGTTTAAAGAAATGTTCCAGAAGCTTTATTTCCTATTGGGAATTTTATGAACAATTTATTTTATAAATGTACAAATTTAATTTCACTGGAAAAACTGTAGTAGAAAGTACTCAGAAAAAAAAGGTAATTTTTGCTCCTTTCTAGAAGCTGTAGTCATGTTTTTCCAATGGAACAGGTTGTTATGCGTCTCATAAAAACACATTTTCCCAATTCATTAATTCATTAAATACATGATTAAATCTTCGGGGGGTTTTTAATACACTAGGGGGAGCTAGATCACTACATTGTACACAAACAATTAGCTGAAAGAAAGTTTAACCCTCTAAAAAGATCTTTTTGAAATAATCTTATAAACTTCTCTAGCTGATAAACAGAAATATTTCTGTGTGACAGCACTGAAACTGAAGTCCCACAATATATCAGGGAATATTAAACAGTTAATAAAAGTCATAGAAATAAATTAAAATGATACATTTGATTATTATTAGAGAGACTGCTCTAGTGTATGCAGAAAAAAACCCCAAAACCTTAAAAACAACCTAAAATAATTTTTCTTCTCCCACTGCCACACATCATGAAGATCCACCTCTATAATACTGGCCACTACATTTCTGCAACAGGACCATATATAAGAATGCTGTTACATCAAACACGTTACTATTACCTTTTTCTCTTGCATTAGTATTCAACAATTAGATAGAATGTTTGGCTAAGAGTATAAGGAATAAATTCCGATTTTGCATATCATGTGCCCACACACTTTAGTCTTCTAAAATGCACTAATTTGTACATTTTTCTTTTTTAAATACTCTAATCAGTTTACTTTATGATAGGAAAATCTCTTTCCCAAGAAAAGAAAAAAATATCTGGTAAATCACTGTTTTAATTGTTGAATCCTTTCAACTTTTATGGTGAAAATTGCCTGTTCATCTGAAGCTTTCAAAATCAAGAACAGACTAGTATACATGGCTGTAAAATCTCACCCAACTGTACAATCTTCAAAAAAACCCAACAGCCTCAAGCAGCCCAGTTCCACAGATGTCAACATGATTCCTGGTTATTCACTCCAAGAAGCCAAATGTCATATAAACTTTGTACATGATTGAAGTTAAACTCATTATCTAAGGAGGAAATTTAGTGTTGGTTATACTTCTAAGCGTATTTTTTTTCTAAAAAATCTAGAACCTTAAAAATATGGTATTCTTCTCATAGGTTTGGCTGCTTTCATTTCCATACTTAATTATCTCTGTTTTCTTTTGCTGTTTGTTAGCATCATTGCTATAAATGTCCAAACTACAATGTTTTTCTAGAATACTTTTGCAAGAACTAGGTGTTTGACCAAACTACTTTAACCTCATTCTTTTAAATAAAGGAATAGATTTTAGTACTAAAAAAAACTGATAAAGGCAAGCAACAATAAAAATATTTATCTTAATAATAACAACTTCAAAAATTAAGATTTTACTATTTTATTTCTTCTTTTTCTGCATCCCCTACTCTCCATGATTTTTTTTCCCCTCACTTCCTCGCTACTTGAGGAGAAGAGCTGCCCTGTACGTCACGTCATTAGTATTTCCAGTTACAACTTCAGTTCAAACTCCCAGACATTGTTTTTAATAAAATTATTTAAAGACACTAGAGCGAAGAAGAGTGAAAAGGCCATGAACTGAGATCTATTCAGCCTGGTATGGCTTGTCATCCTGGGACTGCAATGACAGAAACATTGGTGGAAAGAGGAGTAAAGCGGTTGCACGCAGATACCACCTCTTAATTAGAAGCAATATTTTACCAGGTTGTTTTCTTTATAAAACAAGAGGCAACACCTACATGAGCAACAATATCTCTCAAACTGTGACTCAAAATCTAATGAACAGTAGATTTGATCCAATCTATCTCAATCTGACATGACAGAGAGAGAGATGCTGAGAACGTTCAAGAAAGAACGCAGCATTTTATTCATGAATATGAATCAACATTCATGAGAGAAGGAATCTGTGGAACTCTTCAAACCAGGGTTTCCCTGGATAACATTACTCCATGGCCCCCATAGTGCATTATGCTGACAGGTGCAGAAATAGTTGCATTAGAAAGTACTTTGAATTCTTTTGAAAACACTTTAAAAATATAATAATGCTACTATTGCTAGTTTTCCCAAACTGCAAATACCCTACATGCATACATACCAAGCAGCACATATGCATTTTACAGACTCATTGCTGTCCTACCAAGGCTCCTGTACACTATAAGAAACTTTTCTCAAATTCCACATGACACACACATGCACTCTGTTAAATCAACAGGCTAGAAACTTTGACAGAAAAGCACGTACGGATGAAAAGTAGAGAGGTAAATGTTATTTGAGGGGAATGTCCAATATTTTTTGCTGTGCTTACTCTAGTGCAAAAGGAAAAGTTTTAATTTCAAGAGATCTAGTGATTGACTGAACCTGTCACCTTTCTTCACTAAAAGGTCACGTTAATTTTTGTGTGTTAATTCAGTAGCAAAAATAACTAGTTATTCTATATAGTAAGCACATAGCAGGCAGTAGTGACAATCACTTCAGATCTTTTTCTGGGACAAAATACAGAAGCAATAAAGCTAGTCTACCATTGAAATTATTTCTTTTTTTCAGGTATTCATAATTCTGTGAGCTACTGAATGAACTAATCACACAAGTGTTACTACTACAAGTTTTTATTGATTATATCTATCTCACTATCTATACATCTCACTGGAGATATATCTCGGGCATGTTCTATGTGGAATACCAAGTGTTGTAGAAAAGCGAATAGCGATAACATTTATTGTGACAATGTTATACTGCCCAGCTACTCAAGTTTAGTTGCAAAACTTCGCTAAGTTCTCTGATGAAACAAAGGACAGTTTTCACTCTGCAGTTCCAAAATTAGGAACTTCTAGCAGAGTAAGAGTGACAAAGAACATGTGATTAAAAAAGCTATTTTGAGCAAAGGTTTGAAACAATGGATATAATAATCACTATTGAAAACATATTTTGATTTTAGCCTAAATTTCAGTTGTTTGGAATGACGGCCCCTGTCTGTTAAGCATCCTCTACCAATAACAGGTCTCAGCTACCATTAACCTTCTCCCATGTAGCTTATTGCATACTGATCAAGTTACTACTTGACTTTTGGTGGAGGGCAAAGAATAAATTAAAAATTAAATTTTTAAAAATTTCATATTGTAAGCCAAGTTTAAAAAAATCCAGAACTGTATTAAGTATTTCAATAAAGTTCTTGCTAAGACCATTTATGAGATAATGACATTAATAATTCCTTACTCCTAGCACTATTCCCTTGTTGATATATCCACAGGTTGTTCTCGATGTGCCTTTGCCTCAGCGTAACACTAGGAGATCATGTTTTGCTGATTATTTAATACTAATGCTAAGTACTTTTTGGAAGAAAATGCTTCCAGGGATACAGTCCTACAATTTGCATTCCTATCCCACAGAAACCACTATTTTGAGAAAGCAGTGGAGTATTATCTTACAATGACTCCCTGCACAAGAGTGAAAATTTTTGTTCCAGTTTACAAACTTCTACTGTGAAAGCTTTGCTTTCCAAAATTTCCTCTGGATTTCTTAACATTCTTAACAATGAGATGAATAGGAATAGGTGCTCAATGGGAAGAGCCTTACAAATACCCTCTCAGAGATACTGCATGCTGCTTGCCACCATACTGTTCTTCTGGGACAGATCTTTACAGACATTTAATGCTGGCTCATGTCAAATTAAATACACTCTGTATCCATAGTCTCTATATTCTTGTTCATAGCTTACAAGTTTTCGTAAAAAGAAAGATGGTAGATAACAGGCACAGGTAAGAAAAACTACTCACAGATGCTACAAAGGAAGAGCAGGAGCTGGAAAAAATACCCCACACTAAATGGCATTTCACTGAAATATGAAGAAGAAAAGCATAACTTAAGGCAAGCAGCAGCAGGTGCAGACTCTCCTCTTTTCCTGAGTTCTGTTTGAGAAGTACAGAAAGCAGACATGCTCTGTCATTACAACCCAGATACAGAAACATTTAAGCCTATAAAGGAGTCTTCTGCATGCAAGGTAGGAAAAAAAAAAAAAAGACTGAATATAAAACTTCAGCTGCCTCTAGGCTACACATTTTGACCATAAGCAGCACATTTAGGATGTACAACTAGCAGTGCACATAATCAGAGAACGAAGAAAAGGTGTCTAAGTTACTGCCACATCAGGTGTGTTCTATTCAATATGTTATGAGTACAGGCAGGTTATCCTCAAAGACAGTGTTTGGTAAACAAAAGACCAGAGGTTCATTTGGATTAACCTCCAGTGAAATTCATAGGTGTCGCACAAGAGAGTTCATCCCAGAACATATATTATCTACAGGAACACCTACTATGAATTCTGACACAGATGACAGACAAAGCTCTCTAATTTTAGTTGAAAGCAAAAACCCCAATTTCACTTCCAAAACATTTTTGCATCCAAACATTCACTTTAAACAGTCTGTATTACCTTGTCCCATTACTTCCTTTGCCAGACTCTCAAAACCCGTTTTAATGGAGCTGAGAGAAGGCAATGAGGTTTTATTCCTTACATGAATTTAGTGTAGATTTACAGCCCACTAATTCAAACCTACTGCAGAGTTCATTGTCCAGCACCAAATATTCCTGCCTGGCAGAGTTAGTCCATCAGTAGGAACTTAGTTATATATGACCAAGTATTATACCTGACGTTAATTTATCTAAGGGATCTCTTATTTATAGTATGTGAACAACTTTAAAAGGATAGTTAGGGCAGTACTTTGTACTTCAGAAATTTTTTTTAAAAAGGCTCTGTGAGTTAGAAGACTAAATTACATTGATTTGAATATTAGTGTGATTCCATCACTAAGTAGCTTCTGGAAAGTGTATCATGTACCATTAATCATTTTACAAGTCATTTGACATTTACACCAGTTGAAAATAAAATTAATTTGGTAGTCTCAATCTAATCCCTGGAAGCTATTTATCAGCACAAACAAATTGCTACGTGACTGAAAACTAATGATATTTTATGTTCACGACTGACTTCAAAATCAGAATGAAAGAGACCAAGGTGCAATTTTCAGAAGTCAGCTTTTCCACTGTGAGGTTTTTTTGCTTGTTGATAGTGTTTCCCCCCATTACCCCCTGAGAGATGTACCTTCTCAAGTGTATTACAGCATTACACAGGTAAATCTGTCCAAGAAATTGTATTTCATACACTCAGTTTTAGTAGACTCGATATCTCTCTCTTATTAGTGCAAAGTTAATCTAAAATTATTTTAAAAGACAAATATATTTATGGTCTACTGAAAATATACTAAGTCAATTTTAATGACGACCACCCTAGACAAAAAGAAACTTGAAATCAAACCCCTAGATTTTGTTTAAGAACTGCTAAGATTATAAACGTGTACTCTCTTTAAAAAATAAATTGAATGCACACATTCAACTAACTATGAAAATATCACCAAAAGTGAAATTCTAATCAAAGGCATGTACAATAGCTTTATCTTCTAACTCTCTGTCCAGAATACCTCAGAAATACAAATGATCAGTTATTCCAGGTAAAGAAAATAACAACAGGTTAGGTACTTGTTGAACCAAGAAACATTATCAGCCCTGTGTGATCTTAGTTGTATTAATATACAAGTCATCAAACGTGATCTTAAAATACATAAATTCAGCATATCAGGAAATGTCTGTACCAAGCAATTTCTGTTCAGTTCAGTATTTAAGTGATTTTAAATTCTGCTTGTTGACAGGATGACTCATCTCCAGAAAGAACAGAAGAGAGCTATTTACCTTCATTCTCTTTTCTATTGGCAGAAACAAAATATGATCTCACTTATTTTCATTAGTCACTTAAAACAGCCAGCCTTTTCCTTGAAAACTTTATGGAAAACAAGCATTTTCATTTACCAGTTAAAGAGAATATGTCAATAAAGTATTCCCTACTCTGACAGGAACTAATGAAGACAAGGTGCAGATATTGCAATAAAAAAAAATAATTTAACAAAAATAGTGTCCAGGCTACAGAGGCCAAAGTCTTCTCCCAGTTACACAAAGCATTTGCTTACAACAGCATTTATTTAAGGGAACCAGACTCACACCTGGTGATTGCTGGTCTAAATAATGCCAGAAAGTGGCTCTGAAATTACATCTTTGCTTTCAGAGCACAGGCAAGTCTTAAGGTACTTTTCAGTTGGACTTGCAGCTCAAACATCCCCTAGCTCCCTCTCACAAGGTTTCCAGGAAAAATGCAGACCAAACAGAAGTCTTATAATATACATCATACACATTGGTTAAAAACCTCAGAGACATTTCTTAAGCCTTTAATTTTGATAAGAACACTACTAAATTTAAAATACAATTCTGTTATTTGCCTAATATTCAGGAGGCTGAATAAGGAATCGATGTTGTCCCTTCCTCAAACACACACAGAATTCATGCTGCAAGAGAGTATGACTACTCCAGTACAGCAACATTTTATTCACTCTTTAAAAAAATGAATATTTAAACAGAAGACATTTTTCCCCATGCAGAAGCATAAATAGAAGCTCTTATCTGAAATAGTAAAAGCTGTTATTTTTTTTTTTCAAGAGGTTTTAGACTGTATAGAGATAGTTACATACACAGGCATCTCAAATGAGAGGGCACCATACATACATGTAATTGGTTGCTTTTTCTTTTTCCTCGGCAGTCTGCACAAAACGTGAAAATGTGCCTGCTTCTGACTAGCCATTAAAAGGCAGTGGTTGCACCATACTGTGATTTGGGGAGCTGAAGAAAATAGCCAGAACTGACTGATATCTGATAAACAGTAACAGGAGTCAGTTTATTGCACCAATCGTTAAATAATGGTGCTGATTATAAGGCTGCTAACTGCAGATGCTGTAATTGTCTGTCATAAATCTTAGTCATTTGTGACAGGAGCACAATGAAAGAGAGCATCTGCTTGAGGGCAAATGACTTCTGATAAATATCAGCTCTGCTAAAATGTACTTGGATGTGTCTCAATATTTTGGAGAGCCATTCATGTTGCTTCCACAAATGTGAAGTTATTATTGGTTTGTATTGATTTTGCCACCTTGGTGTTTTTTTTTTTTCTTTTTTAAAGAGACAGAGTCAGAGAGTGACTCAAGGTTGAGTTGAATTGAATCTCAGCTCTTTATCTGATCTACTCATTCCTCTGAAATGCATGTTTGAGTGGAAAAAAAAAAAATAATTGTACTTTTTCAGAAGATTGCCGTGCAGAAACACAGCCTGGAAAATTCAATATGTAGTTCAGCTTTTCATTTTTTTTCTCTTAAAGCTACTCCTTACTGAAGGAAAAGAAACATTTTTAAAACATGTATTTTTAAGGTAATATTTTTAAAGGATTTAAAGCAGTTGAAGTAAGAATCAATTAAGCTATCTCTGGAGGATAATAAAATGTAAATTTAAAAAGCCATCAGAAAGTAATTTTTTTGTTTTCAGAATAATTAACGACATTTTAATTTCCCATCCAACCTATAACAATACAATAACAACCACTAAGTTCTACCATCCTGGCCCTTACTAAACAAAGCTTTAGTTCTTGATCTTATAAACACTTATCATTCAGCAGTCTATTGCAGCATAATTTCATCATCAGTAACAGCTGTGCACGCACGTATTGATATTTAAACGTGTATTTCTTGGTGATATTCTTCAAACATCATGAGGATTATACTCAAAACATTTTAACAAGTAAAAGCAGTAAAATTTAACCTGAAATTTAAAATTGGGAATTTTACTGGTAACAGATCATTAGAATATATGATGGCTTTCCCTTCCAGAAATTCTTTGCTTAATTCAACTAATATTGTTTAACCTTTGTAACAAATGAATTTGGAATTCTACTCGCAGCAGTTTCCCTCACTGCACAATTGAACATGTTGCCAAAATAGGTGCAACTCACATGTTGAATATGCAAAGTCCAGTGGAGTAAATCAATTACAGCTACCTGATGAAAGTCTGACCTGTGCCATTTATGAGTCAGGGCATCACCTTAAGGTCACACAGTGCTTGCTGTAAAGAATAAAGCTGGAAATTGTAAACATAGTGAAAACCACAATTTTCTACTTTTAAAATAAATTTAATAAGGCGCTAACACAAATACAAGCATGGAACCACATCTGATCACCCAACCTGTGTCATCAGTGAGGTTCACACTTAGAGGTTTGCAGCACAACCCCCATCACTTGATCTAATAAAGTGGCAACAATAGCATCACCATCTGTCATGTAGGCCAGCAACTGCAACCCAGTCCAAGGACATGAAGGGCAGAGGACCCCAGAATCTGCAGCATATTCCAAATTTCAGATACCTCAGCCCCTGACTATCACAGCCCAAACTGGGTCATGCTCTTTATGATCTCGTCTTTTGGTTCCAGCTAAGCTTGGCCCTTTTCAGCTCTTGGGTATCTCTAATTTCAGCTAAGGCATCATTTTTTTATCACTCCACAATCCCATAAGTCTTCTTAGTCTTCTGTGTTGCTGGGACACCAGCAGCAGATATTTTAGGACAACAGACTACTTCTGTACACAATAGCAGAGCACCTCTTGACAACCAAAGAACAACTGAGAAGGTCCAGGTTAGCATCTACAGAATATCCAGTGCATCCCCAGGACCAAAACCAACCGACGAAAAAAACCCAAACAAACAAACAAACCAACCCCCAAAACACAGAAAAAAAACACCAACCAAAAAAACCAAAACAAACCCCAAACCCCACACACCAGAAAAACCCAGCCTGAGTTCTGTTCTGATCTTAAAATCCTAGCACAGGCTGCAATTATCAAACTCTACCAAGTACCTGAGGACAGAAAAAAAAAGAAAGTACATCTAGGGGAAAAAAAAATTGTACCCAGGGTACACACCAGAGATCAAAAGAACTATAAATAAATGTTTCCTTACTATTTGAGTTTTGTTTGTTTTTTCCATTTATAGGACCCAACGAAGCTCTCATTAAATCAGTTTAGTGGGAGCTCTATCTTTTGCACAGCATACTAGAAAGCAAATACAAGTGGAACATATGAAGTAACCCAATTTGAGGACAAAAGAAGTGATGTATGGAGGATGGTGAAGGATTTGGCTGGATCTCTTTCCCATGTACTTCCACATTCATGACATTGTAAGGATTGTATTTGCTTCCAAAGCTGTAGAAGTCCTGGAGAAAGAAAGAAAGAAAGAGTGGGACTGGGGGTGGGTGAGTTGTGTATTTGCTTGGGTCATCTTTAGGACTCTGAATGACTTATTAGTCAGAAAGACTTCCATCTTGTGCTATTTCCCTCATGGCACTTTATCATATTGTATTGCAAAGACCAAACGACCGCCTGAAGGGAAATCCTGATGTAAGATGGAGTTTAAAGAACAGAATGATGGGCACATAAATACATGAGATCTATTAAGGCAGAATCAACATGCCTTTTGTAAAAAGAAGCAATACTTCAGAAATTTATCAGTGTTTTTAAAAGAATTCAACAGTTATATGTACAAGTAAGACCTAAGTGATAAAATCTTGAAATTCAAAAAGCCTGTTGGCAAAGTACACTGTAAAAAGCTACTAAAGAAACTAAGTTGCCATGAGATAAAAGGGAAGGGTCTCACCTGGACAATAAGTAAATAAAATTTTAAAACCAAAGGAAAAAGAGGGTGAGGAGTAGGCAGACAGCGTTCACAGTGGTATGAGATCAGCAGCAGCAGCTCATGAGGATCTGTGACAAGGCCCATGTTACTTCTAGTATTCAAAGAAACTAGATTACCAAGCTAGTGAAAAAATTCCCTAACTGGGGAGTCATGGAAGAACATTACAGTATGAAGTGAATGAGCAATAAAATGGCAGATGAAATCCATTACAAATAAAAGTTAAGATATACTTGTGAAGAACAAACAGTCTCATTTTACCTATGCATACACAAGGTCCAAGATGACTGTTGCCATTTGGTAATAGAATAGATTGTTTTATGAAAACACCAGCTCAGTGCTCGCTTGCAGTCAAAAAAGCCAGCTAAACATAGTGAATGTTTAAGAGAGATAGAGAACAAATTAGGAAACTATATGGTGCTTCTGTATCTTGAATACTGAATGCAGTTCTTCCCTTTCTCTCCCCAAAGTACATAACAGCAATAGCAAAGATATAGAGAAAGCAACAAGGACTGTAAAAATCTGGACTAGAATCTAGAGATAAGGGAGGTTAAAAAGCTACAACATTTAAGATTAATTTTACAAAATATGTGATACAGCAGCAAAAATATCCACTGAAGGCTGTAGAAAAAAACCTCACTACTGTCTCACAACTTGGCGCTGCAAACTACTGTAAGCTGAGGAAGCAGTCTGGAAAAGTATTATGGCCTAAGTGCCTTGTTCTTACATTCTGTCTTGGATCTCCACTGCTGGTCACTGTTAAAAATAAGATATTGAGTCAAAGGGACTTTGGGTATTAATGAAATTAATAAAAAGGGTTTTACATTTAATGACAAGGAAGATTGCTTTTGGCCATTTCATTATCCAAAATTATCATTAAATATGGGAGATGCAACTGAAGAATATATCCAGTTAACTCTAATGAGGAAACATGATCTAGCCTTTCTCTCAATTAAAAAAACCCCTCAACTAAACACCAAAAAAAAAAATCCACACAGAAAACCAAAAACCAACACCCAACTGGTTTTCACACTTGAATGTAAAGCGATTAGTCCAGATTCAACATCAATTTTTAAACACTTAAAAACACCTTTCAAAGGCACAATATTTATTAGATTTGTTGAAAATATTATCTCATCATTGCTCCTGGTTCAAAATCCCTCTTCCAACCTGGTAGCAACAGGTTGTGAAGCCTCAAAAGTAAGAGGTGTTTTGTTTTTTTTTTTTTTAAAGCTGAAATGGCTTTCTTTGTCACCCCCTTGGTAGTAAAGAGTTGATAGAGAAGAGTATAGTGGTTCTATTTTAAATATAATAGCATTTGTTTTGATCCTTTAGCATTGACTTTTTCCTCTGCAATCAAGAAAGCTCAGATTCAGGCATAAGTCATGTGCCAGGTAGCATATTTCCTCCCACCTGAAGTTAAAGACTAGGAGGAAACAGGGCACGTTTCTTGCTATTCACTAGCTTTCAACCACAGTCCACACTGCACAGCAGCTCCATTCCAACAGCACCGAGTAACAGCAAAAGGTCAGCAAATAGAGGAGACCACACTTCCAGAGGCTGGAGGGTCCAGGATATGGGTCATGCATGCAAACTGCTGGAATATGAGAGCATGTAATCTAAGTATTCTTCTGCAATTTAGGGCATCAAATGATGCCAATAGGAGCCAGGTTCAAAGCAAAAGGAGGCAGCTCCTTATATTATGGGCAAGAGACTCCTGGAACCTGTTAACAAAAAACATGACGGCTGTTAGAAGTTTCTGGGTTCTAGGGAAGACCAAGGAAATGGAAGCGTAGTCGCTTGAGGGTTACTAAGTAGACAAAAACCCAAACCAGATTCAGCTGAGCAAAAAAAAAAAAAAAAAAAAATTAAAAAAAATCAGGAACATCAATAAAGTTTCTTACATTTTTTTACCTGATCTTATGCTTAGTTAGGGTACAAATAATTTATTGTTGGAAACAAGACACTGAGCAAAACAGCCTTTTGGTCTGAACACATTCTCACATGCATCAAAACCTATTTTGTGTACATCTTTGTGTTATGGTAAACTTGAGAGACCTTTCCTCCCAATGGAAGAGAGGTATGCTCCCCTAGAGTGAGCGTATACAGGGGGCATAAAATTATCTACCCAAGCTTACTCTTCCACAACCTGTTGTGTGTTTCCACATCCTTTGATTTATCTTCCTCCCTTTGCTTACAAGAAGTGCTTATGGTTTCAAAACCCGTTTCAGTTTACATTTCAACTAAACCCGTATCACTGTGGGTAAGAATTAGCCATTAATTTTACTACTAATGATAGATACAAATATTTCTTATTTTTATTAACTTCCTCAGAATTTTTTTAGCTAGCATGTTTGCCATACTAGTTATCTGTGCATATTGTCATTTTTAACAAGCAGCGAGGCCAGGTGAGCAGCCTGGTAAAACCCTCTAGCAGGGGGGCATCCCAACAGCAGAAGTAGCTCATGGATTCAGTTGCTTCTTAGAACACCATCAGCGGCACCGGCACTGGAGCTTTTCCCAGGACTTCAGTTTATGCAGTGCAGCACTGCAATTGTCATTTTCTCAGACAGTAATCCAACCTTGGCAGCAGAACTTGGCAGCACAAATCTTGTCCAAATATACTCAAGAAAATCAGTACAAATACGCAGGACTAGGGTAAATCACACTGCCAAGCTATCCCTGTAAGTTTATTTCAGTTTAAAAATAAAACCTCTAACCTCTTAATTACTTCCAATGAAAATCTTCCATTAAAAACTACTGTCAAGAAGCAAGAGAAAGCAGCATTCAGATTTTTCATCCTGTTTCCAAATAATGCTTCAAAAGCTTTCACAAAGCCCACAAAGAAACCATCCAAATTACTTCTGTACGACTGTTGAATCAGATGCTTTTATTTTCCCTCCCCTCACCTCAACATTTAATTATCAGTTTAGTGGATGTCTGCAGCAGGTTTTCCTCAGGCTTTACCCATGGTACATCACCTGTCAAAGGTACACCAAAACATTTTCAGACCTGTGGACAACTGGACTTCTTGCAGTTTCTTTAAGGAAAAGATAAGTGTAAATGATTTGCTTTAAGTTGAAGACAAAAGCTTGGAGCTGGGGAGAAAAGTTTTTGTTGTTTTAGGAGCAGTCCAAAGGAAGTTGTTATTTATGTGAACAGAAATTCACCTTTGTGATGAGTGCACAACATCACCTCAAATAACTTCCACTAGATGATGATATCATCAAATTAATGGATTTTCTTTTCACAACAATCAGCATGCAAAATAATATGCTAAAGGAGCAGCATGGCTTAATTTAAATTTTATTTTGTTTTAAAATTATTCTTAAGGTTGAATTAAAGCTCTTCTCAGATCCATCTATTTTCTTATCAGTTCAAAACTAAGACGTTATGGCCCAAGTTTCTTTAGAATGAGCTTTAAATTATGTCTGTGCAACAGATTCATCCCTTTGGGTGGAATGCCAGCAGATAAGCAGGGTGCGCAGTCTGTATCTGTGAGGCCACATGGGCATTCTTGCCTTGAGAGCACGAAGCCTATCCCAGGGGCACTTAATGGGTTAAAACCACTGCAATATGCATTAAGCACACATTTCAAGTCAGCAGGGTGCCAGTCTAAGATGTCCTCAAGGCCTAATTTGATAGATATTATGCCATATGCTGCTGCAAGTAGTTAGTAATAAAGAAAGTAAAAATTTTATGGATGAGCAAAATAGGAGCTCTTATGGATGGAGTGTTTTTAAATCAGGTGTATAATTTACCTACCGTCAGACCACATGTAGAGTGCATTACTCAATTGAACTTACAAGTAGATAGGAAGGCAGTTTCTTTTAATAAGCACTTCTTCAACTTATTGGCTCTACAATTACTTGCACCAATTACCAGCAGCTGCTGCCTGTTTTGTGTTTTATCTTAGACAAGGAGTTACATTAGTTTCTAATCAACAAACCATTCAAGGACTCTTTAAAAATATTTAAATTTAATTTACTCATTTATTTTGAATTAACAGAAATACTGGATATTTTCATTGTAGTACTTTGACTCTTCTTAGGTTAGTCTCCAAACATAGGTTTATTGCTGTAATATTAATTTTATAAATTTTATAAATCCAAGAATATACGTCATAAAATATTTGATACAGACATGTATCAGACATATGCCTTCAGTATATGCAGCATCAGTAGTGGCCTTATTAACCATGTACAGCAATAAATATACAGTTGATTGTTACTGCTTTTATAAAACAGCAGAATGTATTATGCTCCAAGACCTTTACAACTTGTTCAACTCATTCTACTTTATTATTTACCTGTCTGACTCATATTTAACAGGGCACTGGCTAATGTACCGAGACAACAATTACCAGAGAAAGCATTTTAATCATTTTTTAAACAAATGAAAATACCCTTTGTTACGGGAAGGAAGGATTTTTTCCCTTTTATCTCTAGATTTTCAAAATTCTAGAAATTACCAAGCAACTTAATGACACTTGAAAGCCACCTTCCTGTAACATGAAAACTGGTATTTCTTTTGTAGGTTTTCTTCCCAAATATTTCAATGGGAGAAACAGAATAAAACAAACAATTTAAAAGTGTCAGTAGCAGAAGTAGCTGAAAAACTAAGATGTACTGTAATACCAGACTGAGTTTTTGCAAATAAAAGTAATAGTTAAATAAAAACCAGGGTGTCTGCTAAGCTATTACAACTGAGGCCTTATCCAAATTACAGAATTGCCACCTTTGATGTTACACTGGAGAATTCTGCCAACACAGAGTACAATAAACTCTCAAGAGACTTCCTGGTGGTCTATACCTACTCCTGCCTATGCCACTCTCCCGCAAAAAAACAAAATGCTAGGGACAAGCAAGCTTATGCAGATCTGGTGCAATTTAACAGGCTGCAGCGTACAGCTGTTCAGGAACAACAGAGGCTGTTGTTCTGGAAACAGCCTTCCTCGAGACAAATTCCTGGGAGAAGTCTGCCTTTCCAGGGAGAAAACCATGTTTACTACAAAGAGAACAGTCAGGCAAAAATAAAAAACACAACAAAACCCACCTTTTGCATTTAAGTTCTTATACCAATCATCACACTTTCTGTGTTTGTCTTCTCAGGTATGGGGACATCTTTCATAGTATACACGAGCAGCATCCTAGGAAGCTTAAAATCTGAACAGATGCCATTGAAATAGGTACCAGTAGAGCTCAATCCACTTTAGAGAGTATGTCAATTATCACAGGAGAGTCAGCCAAAAAAACCCCCAAAAAACCACAACACACCTCAAAAACCAAACAAGCAATTAATAAACCAACAAACCAAACCAAAAGGTTTCTCTATAAAAAGGTAAAGAGAGCTATCATGGAAATTTTAGAGCACAATTTTCAGAACCAAGACAGTCAGGAAGAACTTTCAGCAACATGATGATGCAATTTAACAGAAGAATGGTTGCATGCAGCCTTAGTTAAATCCCATGTACAGAAATCTGGCAATGCTAGCCATCTTCAGGCAACATCACAATTCCAGGTCTAACACTCAGGGAAGAGAAGAGTGACATCTCTCAAATCATTGGTACAAAGTGATATAAGCCCAAACCTGGTAAAAATATTTCCGTTTCCCATTCACAGGGAGTTTGTTGTAGACATTCATTGCAGCTGTTGAAGGGAAACAAAGAAAAACCTTTGTTCCTAATTTTCTGAAATTATGCATCAGGGCACTCAAATCCAGCACCTTCTATAAAATAATTAGATCTAAATAGAGCAGCCTAATTGTTTCATATTATTATCTGTTAAAAAGAAATAATCAAGACTAATAAAACCCCAGAAAATTCCTTAAAAGAGGCCTCAGGATCAATGCCTCAGGTAATAAAGGAGTCCTCTGTTCATAAATGTCAGGATATTACAACTATTTTCAGAATCCACTGCCAGATGTGTCCTCCAGTATACTGGATCCAAACGTGGACTTCAAACTGAAATCACAGAATAATTTAGGTAGCAAGAAACCTTTGCAAGTCATCTGGTCCAACCCTTATACTCCCCAAAGCAACTTCAGAGTTGGTCTTGAACGAAACTGTGCTGAAAATGTCAACAGAAAAAGGGAAAAACAGTCTGCAAATGAAGACATTAGTTTAGAAACTTTGTAGCGAGCATCACTTGAAAACAAGTGATGAATAACCCTTACATGTGTCAAAAATTATTCCTTATATATTGTTCCTTGTTCTTTTTCTCCCAAGCATGCTAAAGGATTTTACTAAATCCTAGTAAACAGTCAGGTCCTTTCCACTATTCCAAAAATAAAAATTTTCCACACAAGAGTCCTGCTCTCTCTCTACCATAGACTTACAATGTAGTTTCTTCATCACACTTCCAGTGTATCAAAGTCAAGACATGAAATATTTTGCCATTAAAATTTTGAAATTAACACATTCATATTTTTATTGCAAATTCCTTTAACTCATGCAGCTAACTTACATCTTTTAATGTGCTCTCTCTTCCAGCTAGGTAAAAAAATCTAACCCTCTCAGCACTCAATCAGATATTCACATCAATTTGTTTAATTAATGCTAAGCTTAATATCTCTCAATTATGACTGCAAACACTTTCTTAAAACAAATCAAACTCACTAACTTACAAAAACAACACAAAGAAATCTTGCACCATGTAAAAATGCCTCATGTATATCTTTGAGAAGATTAATTCAAAGCCTCTTAGGCATTTTGAATGGAGAAAAAGCAGAAGATCCATAAAACCTGAGGTTCAAACACCAGAAGGGTCTGCTCAAGTTATCTGCTTGTATCCCTTCAAAGTGCAAGGAGTACACTAGCTTATCATGGGCCTCTTATTATATAAGATATTTTTCCTCTCTTCCCATGTTTTTTTTTTTTTTTTCAAATCTACACGAGGGACTTTATAGTATTCTTGGTCAAACACACACAGTTCTCAAGTGTTTCTTGAAAGAAAGGTGGCCCATCACATTAGCAAAATTAAGGCTACCATATACCGATTTTGGGGCTTGTAACTTAAATTCCACGTGGTCTTATAATAATATCGTGAAAAACAACACTGTTTAAGCACATACATACTGCTATCCTGCAGAACATATGTTAAAAGACACCAGGATTGTAACTGTTGGATTCTCTAGCTGATACATTACAGTGCTCAGAAAATTGTACGAGGATCTTACCCTCTCTCTGGACCAAATCTATAAAATACAAAGCACTCATTATGCACAATCCTCTAAGCACATTAGTCATATTTGGGAATATACATTTACCACATAATGAAGTTCAGACATGTCTATAATTACAAAAATTATTGTTGTGCAGATTACGTAAACAAAAGGAAATAAGAAAATACGATATCAGTGACGTCACTAACCTCCCATAGCTCTACAGCACTACTGGACATTGGTATGCACCTTATTGCATAACATACTTTTTAAAAAAAAATCCATTGTATACTGTACAGATACTTAAAGGCATAAATTAACTATACATAGTTAATACCTACACTATGCATGTGTCTTTCTTACAGAAAATTCACAGAAAGGGACTCAATCAAAAAAAACCTGTTAAGCCTAAAGTAACTGTAGCACACCCAATACAAGTACCAGTTTGACAACAGAAGCATTAGACCTTGCTCTTGAGCATGGACAGATGTGTATTTAACTAATTAAGGACCTCATTCTGCAAACTCTTTGCCTGCCATACTTCCAGTGACCTCTGACAGGGTCAGTAAGCAGGAACATCTGAAGCTACAGCAATAGAAACTATTTCCTAGCTCCTTTCTTATGGAGTATCACAGGCATACCGACATTTTTTCAAAATTAAAATCTGTTTTTATTACCTCAATCAAGAAATAAAATTTAAAAATTACCAAGGCACTGAATTGGCAGCTAGAATAGACTCACTCACGTCAAGGTCCTCACTCTTGGCAATCTAACCCAGAAAATGAAGCAGTAATTTTCCAATGTGCTGCTTATTTTTCAGATAGCAAACCTGCTTTTTTTAAGACAGGAAAATTCTAAGTGCAAACATAATGAACACCTGAAAAACTGCTTTCTTGATTGTCTTAGCCTGGAAAAAGACAAAGAAGTTGTACCATTTGGCAATTTCCAAGTGCCAGAAATCTTCTGGAAAAGAGAAAGTTTAATATGCTTGTTTATTTTAGTATTGTTTAGTCCTTAAAAAAGATTGATACAACAACATTGGTAACCCCTTCCATCCTAAAACTGGAATATTCACCATGACAGCAATAAAGCCTTAGTTTCAGTTATATACTTAAAATTATTTGATCTCTTCCTAGATTAAGATATTACCTTTGTTACTCATCTAATAAGACAAATTTGAAATCTTTTAAAACACGTAAGTATCCCATTCCGTTCTCCATCACGAAACATAAGACTCGGGTTCCCAGAAGTACCAGAGCTCCCCAATCTCATAAGCTACTAAAAAAAAAAAAAATATCTC
This sequence comes from Pterocles gutturalis, assembly GCF_000699245.1. Classification (NCBI taxonomy): domain Eukaryota; kingdom Metazoa; phylum Chordata; class Aves; order Pterocliformes; family Pteroclidae; genus Pterocles; species Pterocles gutturalis. Next base: position 187,810 of record NW_010107854.1, read on the forward strand.
TCAAACCAGCCCAAAAAGAAGTCCTTCTACTCGATACAGTGGACACTAGTGTTGAGGCCACACGAGAGAAAACGGATTCAGAATTCTCTTGTATTTCTCAACAAATTTGACTTAGGACTTGTAAGACCAAGACTACTGGATGTAGGCAGATTAAATAACTGCTCTTAAAGAAAACACAGAAAGAATAAAAGGGTGAACGGATGGAAATGGAATATCAAGCTTTAAAGAAAGTCTCTGGAGGTTTCTGTCCCTTTCCTACAAGCTCTTCAAAATGCACATCTTGGGTTTCTCAAGGAAAGAAAAACCCAAAGCAACAACAAAACCCCACACAGCTCAAGGAAAGAAAATGTTTGCGCATGAACATGTTTTTACAAAAATACCAGACACTAAATGGTCATTTCTTACAAGACAAGCACATTTTTTTCTTTACAGAATGCGAGATCTACAGTTGCAGTTCATGCAAACGTGCCCAAGAAATCTTTAAATAGTTATGGAGGGCATCACAGGCTTCACTGCCAGGGAGTCATGTGAGAAATGGCCACTCTCCAATTATTTCCAGTATCTACACAAACTAATACGCAAGTGCAGCTAAGGACTACATTGTAAATGTGAGATAAGGAAACAAAATAATTTAACTATTTTTGTCAAACCAGAATTTACAGACTTCAGCACTTGGTTAAATTTGGGGTTTTTTGAGTTTCTTTTTGGTGTTTTCTTTTTTTTTTTTTTTTTTTTAATAATAGCACGCCTCTTTTTAAGCACATTTTAAGCACATATCTTGATTCTTCTCATTGCCAGATGTAGTAATATCTATTACAGACATATTTAAAAAGGTTAGCTTCACTGAGAAAGATTTTACTCTTTAAAATGAGACCTTTTTAATACAATGGAAAATTTTCTTTTTAAAACCAGAAATAATGTGCACTGCATATAATGTGTTGTAAAACAGGCAGCACATCTTTATCACTTCCTACTCAGAGCCGTTTTAAATATAATCTCAGTATTCGGGTAGTTCAGCTAATTAACAGCCTAGTATTACTGCAAAGATGAGATTGTCATGTTATTTCAAGTGGTTTTTAACAGTCTTTGAACACTAGCTACTAAATTTGTTAACAATTTGCACTATTTCAAGAATAAAAAATTATATATATTTTTCACAACTCTGGACACTGAAAAATAGTGTTTTGATTAAAAAACTGCATTTATATTTATATAAAAGTGTTTTATTTTTTAAATAAACATATTGGGCCATCCCTACAGACTGCTTGCGTTAATTGATTCTGGGGTTAGAATACCAGAGTTTCTGACATTTCCTTTCCTTACAATTCCAAGTTCTGGCAACAGCAGAAAAGTCTATTTCTTTATCACAGCACATGTACATTGAACAACAAATCTAAGGACAGTGAAGCAACAAAGTTCAAAAACCTTATTTGAGGAGTCACAAAAAAAGTAACCACTACAAGAAAGCACAAGGCAGGTAGAACTACCACTTTTTTCATACCCACAGAGTCAAATGATGTCATAATTTCATCACTGCTCAATGATGCCAAAGTTTTAAGACAAGAAAATCAGGTATGATTTCACTCACAAGCTGTTCAAAACCATTAAGTCACCATATTTAAGCTTTTATGCTTTCAGCTAGTACACTGGGCTTTAGATATCTGCGCTGTTTTATGATTAGTGCCTACAATGTAGTTCCTGTATTTTTTGAAGTCCCCTCCTCAAATGTGACCTTCGCAATGCTATTTAACATCTTTTCTACTTGTGGTCAGAGATGTTTTACCAAAGCAAATCCTATATAAACACAGAATTTAATCTAACTGGGGAAGTATTCACCTTTTTTGTTTCTAGTCCCAAAAATCCTGCTTTGTCAGACAAATGCTCAGACATTTGAATGGTAATGGAATTCCTGAAATGTCATCAAACGGTGTTTTCTCTGGTGAAGTATACTCAGACCATAACGTGTTTTTCCCTAATAAAGCAGCACAAAAGCCAAGCATTACCTCTCATTTCAAAATACCTAAATTACTGAAGTCCCACTTTCAACCTGCAAAATCCCTCAAGACAAATACTGAACTACTGTCACGTGTGTTCAGTACATACGTTTATCAGAGAAAAGGAAGAAGGCACCATTGAAAGTACTTTCATAAATGTACCTTAAAAATAACAGAAACATGACCTCTTGTATCAAAACATGCAGAATTGGCTTAAAATGACTTGTCAAGTGTGCCTGCGTATTTGATTAAAGCATCTAACTAGCCTGAAGTAGAAATAAGATACAAATGTTAAAGAAAACCAACTGCCAAGAGTGCAACTGAAAACCTTTGCCTGTGAAACACGTTATCCTCCAGTTAGCATATTTTTAACACTAAACTAGGATTATTGTCCCCTAATATTGTGTAACAAATTGACACATGAAGTGATAACATTAATTGAGCACTGTGTTAGGTGAGAAGTTTATGATATTTAACCTTTCCAAACATTCACATGCACAAACCAATGAAAAGTAAATTATTCATTAGAAAGTTGAATGGGAAAGAGATTCTCAAAGTAGGTACCAAACAGGTACAGAAGGGAAAGCAGTCCATCAAACAACCCAGAATTCTGACGCTATAAGTAAGAAAGATGATGCCAGGACTACATATATTTTTGAGAACTAAAAATAAAGAGAAGAGTGGTTTTGCAATCCGTTTTGAAAATGGAATCACGCGTTCTGCTAAAACACAAAGACCGGACAATCAATACAATATTAGACTGTTTATGGAATAAACAAGATAACACTGATGTATAATTTAGAAATTATTAAAATGATTCTTATTTCCTTTCTAAGAACTGCTTAGAGGATTTAGAGTAGATACTCCATGCAACCATACATGCAGCATCTAGTCAGGAACCCATTCTTTAAAATGTTCACATCATATTTTCATAGGAGTAGGGCTAGAAAAGAAGCTGTGAAGAAAGCAAGTGCAGTTGATCCAATTCTTCACTTGAGTTGTACTCTGTGTATCAGGGCTAATTGGATATAACATTATGGACTGATAGGAGCGAACTATTAAGTGTTACACACAATACTTTTTCTGGCAGTAGAAGCCTGTATACATGATCTACTTATTGATGAAATGCACAAAGGACTGATATACTGAGAATTTTTCCAAATTAAAATCAGAAAGCAATTTAAATTTGGAGCTGATCATCAAAGGCCTATTCATTTATTGCTTTACTTCCTGAAAGGTGGTAGAAGTGAAAAGCCTAATTAATTTCTCTTAAGTAAAATAAAGGTCTATACTAGTATTTGTTTATCCTACAGATTGTTCTGTATTGCAGGATAATTGTGGGATTATCATTTCCACTCAAAGGAAAATGCATTTATTTGTTACCATTGCATGACAGTATTATTCTGTACTGTTCTGCATTAGCAGTATTTCATCCACCCTACAATACATTCAGACAGAAGCTAATTTTATAAAATCATATTTTAATCTGATGCATTGATTTCTCCACCTACCATACACAATTTGTCCCATTATTTCTGTTTGACAGCAGCAACTTGCTGGAAGCCCAAGTATAGGCACCTGAAGACACAGTTCTATTGCTAACTGCAGAGAACATCAGTTAAAACCTGAACTACAGGAGTCACAGTGATCACATTTCAAGATCCCTTTTTTCCCTTCATCGTCACCCTTCTAGTTTCCCTGCTGATTAACCAAGATTCAGTTCTTCTTGTTCTCCAGGCTGTGCCTGCTGTTGAAACATCACCAAGTCTAGATTTCTCAGGCCCATTATCACATTTCCAGAATGGTTTCAGGGCTGACTCTTCTTTCAAAAGATGACGTTTTTCCTGGTTAGAATTATGCAGAATTCCAGAACACACTAAAATCAGCAGCAGTTCACTTCTTCTATGTCTCTCTTCCTATATTCTGTACCTACGAAATGGTCTTTCTGAACACAAGAAGATTTGTGTTGTTAAGGCAAAATAAATTGCAAAAAGCACAGTGGAAAGCTCTCTAAAGACTTGACTGCAGAAGTCATTATTCAAAACACATCCCATTGCCAAATCTACGAAGCAAAAGAGCACTGCACTCCCTGCCTTCCCCTCCGGCCCTGAGCTACAGATATTGATTACAAAAATGGCACGAATAATGGAGAGAATAGAATATTAAAGAAAGACAGTGTTAAGCTCCTGACTTTAAAAAGTGCCCTGAACTTCTAACAGAGGCAAATAAAGCAAAAAAAAAAAAAAAAAAAAGTCTCCAGGAAGCAGGCAAAACAAAACAAGAGAAAAAGAGGTATTCTGCTTCCCCATATAAACATATATCAAAATTTGTCCAGGACTAGAATCTGCAAGGACTAAGAGAACCAGTCTCATTATGACACATGAAAGTAAGAATTTACTGAGTCATAAAACTCACTAAAATTAAATTAATACTGCTCACTTGTAGAATCCAAGAAACTGTGTCTTTTTAGCTGCAACTTTTTGGTTCCTTGAAGAGCACTTGTTCCAAATGAAAAGCTTTTGTGCGAAGAATTTTTGACATTGTAATACCATAGACCATCTAATCGTCAAAATCACTTTGCAGGAAACAAACGAGTTTGTAAATTTAGCACACTAAGAACAGAATGCTAAAGTTGCATTCACTCAGCATATACTTAGCCAGATGTATAGCAACCATAACATACAATTGTTGATGACTTTAGAAGACAGAAAGTTACTTCATATTTTTCCCTTTTAATAAATCTTAATTTCTAAAAAAAAAATATAATTCTGTTAACCTAAAGTTACAAGATCAGATTCTGAAACACCCTGAATTTTTTCTGACTTTAAATACCCATAAAAGTATTTAATGATGTTATTGTGCACCATTACTGAGTGCACAAGTACTGAGATATGCATTTGGGATGCATACAAACTGCTATTACAGGAACATTATTTCCACAACAACCACTCTTTAATAGAGCCTCTGTCTTTTAAAGTTACAGTAAGGAGCTCATTTGTATCTTACAGACAAAAAAAAAAAAAAAAAGAAAAAAGCATCAGGTACATTACCCAAATGATGCTACTGGAGGCATAGCTACCAGGAGAGCAACACTTTGCTATCACACACCGACAGAGTTAGAGCCTTGCTCCAATGCAGCCATGCTGTGTTCCCCAAGCGCAGGGGGCCATCACCCCATACACACAGCACTGAGAGGAGACCACAGGAGCAGTCCCCTCACTTCAGTTCCAGAGGCTCGTAACTCATCGTGGAGACAACACATACCTCCTACCATCCCTCCTTTTCAGAACACTCAGTGAATTTAGCTGAAGAGCTTCAGGATACATTTCTCCCCCATAGTTTACTTGTGAAGGCTGCTTGGTTTTAAACTAAATTCTTCCGAGCTGAGGTGTGCTAACTGCTGCTGGATGAACAATACTCAGCTGATACCTGGGTCTCTGATGCAATTTACCTGCGCAGTCAGGTGTTGCAATCAGGCATGCTGTTTTCCCCTTCCCACATAACAGCTGTAGATCTTTCACTTACATCACCTGTTCACAAAAATGGGAGCAGGAAAAGTTTTCTTTCAAAAACACACAGGAATACAAATTCATTCCTAATGTGACTGTATTGAGTGTGATGTAATTATATGGGGGATACAATCCAGTGTCTCTGCTGTCATTGGATTTCAGACCTCCCAGTAGGATTTAAAGAACAATAGTGAGATACTAAACAGTATTAAAAAAAAAAGAATCTGGCTTTATGCCATAATAGCTGTCATCATTCTCAGTAAGAACTTGGTCCATCATATATAAAGTATCCTTCAGGAACTCTATAATCAGGGTGGAGAAATGAATACCCTGTGCTACACAGAAGGGGAAAGACAAAAGTCAATACACACAGAAATATCAACTTGTTGAAAAACTTGTGTCATTCACACTCCACCCTCTCTAAATACACAAACGTGTTATATGTAAAAATATGTTTCTGCTATAAACCAGAAAATGCTTTTATTCTGTCCACCAAAAAGAAAGGAATTTTGGAGAGGTTTATTGCACTCAGGAGTAATTGTCAAATCTTATTTAAAGCTGCATTCCTAGAGCAACTCTTAATTATCCCATATGCACTGGATAACGAGATAAATGTTGCAAGATTAGTATTGTAAAACACTTAGACTCAACAATTTCATATCTCAAGTGTCAAATGTTCATATTCATCCTGAATACAAAAAGCAGATATCCTTAATATTAAAATACATTCAACTCTGATCTCTCTGCTTAGAGGGCACTTTATTCTCAGAGAAGTCTCATTGAAACCATTGATACCAATTCCTGAGGTGAGGTACTACATGAGGCACAATATAGCTTTTTCTTTTCACGCAGATGAAACCTTGCATAGTCACACATACTCAAAGTTCTTGTCTTAAATGGCTACCTACATCCAGGCTCCTTCCTCTTTGATTAAAAAAACAGTGATTCTGCAGGCCACTTCTTGTCTGCATTAGCAAAACCAACTTACTCTTTTTCTTCATCCATTTCATAAAACAGAAATAGCAAAATAATTGTTTATGCTCATACTTAGTTTTACAGTAACACTACAAATCTAGATGCCAGACAGCAAAGAACAAAGTTGGCCATTAACATTTCAGATATTTTTAATAAATAAACACCTGTATATTACAAGGAAGAGATTAAAAAAAAAGTGAAGTACATTGCCTCCTCCAAAATACTTTTAACTCTACATATGCTGTGATAAACACAGCGTTTTAATTTTACATTTGCCAACAGTGACACCTGCTGGAAAGCACCATGCTCATATTTTCTGTATTTTCAGACCCCTGCCATAATATGACAGTTTAATTTATGCTGCCTGTGATGTAATTCGGTTTGCACATGCACGTGCAGTGGGGACACTTTTCACTATAAAGTTAAATCGTTTTGTATCATAGGTTGGAGTATTCTGAGGACCAGTAGCACCCAATGACTTTTTTAGTCCTGTTTGATATTTCAGATAAAAGCCAACAGAATCTTATTTGAGAGTATTTATTTAGACCAATGGACCTTGAGAACTGCAGCAGAACTGGGACTGCAAAGATCTCTCGGTTTGTGCTTCTGCTCCTTAGATCATTCAAAATTAAATATTTCATGCAGAAAGTTGGGACACAAGCTCAGTACAAAAGTTCTGCAACTATACATAATCATTTTGTTGAACTACAGTCATGTAAAAGTCAACCATCCATATTAATAAAACTACAAGTATTTTGACTCCTAACACTTGAAGACAATTGTGTAAATATTGCTGCCATTTTTTAAAGTAAAATACATAATGTTAATAATATTATTTTTACACTAGTATTTATCCACTAAAGTAGTTGAGGTGTATTAACTTCTTTTCATACTGTTTTTAACACAGAGTTCCATGCTATGTATGGATCTCATGCAAATGCTTTTTGATTTCAAATGAGACTTTGCATACTAAGGAGTCTATTTTCCCATCAATGCAGAAGAGATTTACGCACATAAGTCCCATTACCATTAATGGGACTCACCCACATAAATCCCCTGCACATTGATAGACCCTTAGGATTTACATTGAAATGGGTCCTTTAGAGCCACTACAATGTCAACCTTTTGCCAGGATTTTGCGTATTAACAATACTAAGCAATACGTGGCAATCTTAATGTGTAAAATCCTAGCAAAAGGCACAACACAGAATGGTATGAACAGAGCAAAAAATTCTTACTCTTATGCTATTTAAAGATGATCTCTAATTATTCTTTACCTGTCCATATTCCTGTTGGTTATTTTCCATCATTTCTTTCCTTATTAAAAATCCTACCTTCTATTTTAGTTGACTATCCTCTTTCCTTAACAAGCACTGCTCAAAATATGCTCCAAAGCATCATTAAAAAAAAATAATTTCTACTTTTCAGCTGAACAACTTACCTTCTGTTAATTTCCCTTTTAGCTGGTTACAATCTCTCAGCTTCTTTCTTTATTTTTTTTTTTTTAAACTGGTAAGCCTATGTTATAGATGCAGGAGTATAAAACTAATGGTTTAACTGCAGCAATTAAGAAAGCTAAGTAAACAGAATAGTAGCAGTAGCATACCAATTTGTATGCTGTGAGGTATAAACCCCCAAATACATCACAGTATCACTGTCTCTTAAGGCTTTAGGCAAGCCAAGTAAGGTCACCTACAATCCCACGTGTGAAGAACCACCACATATCACCAAGCTAACACGCCACTAGAAAAGCAACATTTACCACCTACGCTATCACAAATGCTTGAAATGTATCTATCTTCCATACACACAAAGGCAGTTCAACTCCTTATTTGGTGCCTGACTTTCCACAGATTCACAAGTGCTTTGGTGTCTAAACAGATATCAGAAACAGAAGTGTTTCTACAGAACTTGGTCTACTAGTAACTGCCGAGCAATCTACTCTACATAATGACAAGCTCACATGGCTGTTTGCCCACCCCTCATTGCCACTGTGACATGATCAAGAAACAGGAGGGTATACTTGATGGACAAGAATATTTATTCTACTTGAAAAGAAAAATCTTATATTTGATTCCTTATTGTTTTTTCTTAAAATGTTATATATGTATATATTAGTGGAGCTGGATTATACTACTAATACTTTGCCATTCAGCAGTCACTAAAAGCACTGAATTGCTAAGTGACAGACACCAGGAAGACAAGCTCACCAACAGGACCACCGAAGAGAATGAAGCTTCAATAAATCCTGAAAGACTCTCCTCGAGTACCAAATAGAAACTCCTACCTGCAGTAATGCAAAACGTAACATCCAGATAGCAGGCTGCCACCGTTGTAAGAAATGCACAGTCCCACAATACCAGGGAAACGGTGCTGCGAACACTAACTTATTTAAGATTAATAAAGCAAACAATCCTTGTTTTACAAGCAGGGATGTACAGGTCAAGAAACATGCTCTGGGTGACATCCAGCACATCATATCAGCCACTGCTTCCTGATACTAATGGATATACACTGCTGCAAAGCAATAAACATTCAAAAGGTTCCTGACACTATTCCACAAACAAAATTGCTTAATACTGTAGATTTAGAATCTATCTTCAGTATAATGCAAAAAAAAAAAAAAAAAAGCGCATAAGAGAGAGCACACAAAATAGCGGCTAAGTAACCATGGTGATTCTTGATCTCACATACAGGACAGACTATGTACATTGTATGTGAACTTGGTCTACTCCACAGATGAAGTAAGGCTCCACTGACTTCAGCATCAGTACTATGATATGCCGTGATTCTTGCAAGATCAGGCTCTTAGGACCAGACCTACAAAGTTAATTACATATTTTTTAAAAAATTAGAGTTAAGCATGTAAATATTGTGAATTTTTCTTAGTGAACAAAACCGAACAACAAGAACAACAACAACCCAAAACACAAAACCACACCACAACCAAGTACTTTGGTCCAGATCCACAAAAGAACCGAATCCCAGGGAGGGACTGCATGTAATCTAACTGCCAGACAACTAAAATCTGCAGAGGAATTGCCAACATTCTTTCCCCCAAGTTTGTCAAATCACCCCTTATTCCTCACAAACAAAATCAGGGCAGGAGATCTCTTCTTATTCTACAATAATAATCCTGCTTAAGTATCTTTCTGGTTAAATCTCCAAATGGTCCAGTCCAATAGCACATACATTGAATGACTAACTTACCTATAGGACAGTCACTGTACTTTATGATGGAGCGCAAGAGACCCTCTCCTCCCCTTTCATTTTAAGGGAAAACACAAGATGGTGCTAGAGGTGGTAATGCTCCTTTTTACACAGTATTTCAGCCATTAGGGCACTGATCAGCTTTTGCAGAAGTAGTCATCATCTGTTTGAGGAGGTTTCACTCTAATATCCCAGATGAAGGGCCCGTAATCACCTACTAATATGCTAGCTAGCAGTACAACCCTTTTAAATTTAAATTGCCTTATTTTTGCAAGCACATAATGATTCAGCAAAGGGGATCATATTTCCATAGCCAGGGGAAAGCCCTAGCTTGGGAGAGGGCAGATCAAGTCCTGAACATTACATGAGAGTTTACTCCCTGACTGTAAGTGGTGAGTTAGACTTATACAAATTAACCAGCTGGGAAACGGTTCTTACACATAGACATTATCTTGCAAATTCTGCTGAATGCTAATAGGAACAGGACAGGACAGAACTGACTTCCAGGACTTGACTCAGTTGTTCTACATTGTACCTCAACTAGCCCACAAAGTCAAAAAAACTCAATTAGGACAAAAATCCAGGTTATACTGGGTTATTCCTGTTTTTGCCAAGCAGCTGTGCTTCTGTAAGGAAAACACATAATGAACATTGTCCGGCTGTCCTGATTTAACTGAGCTCTGCGTGAGCTCGTAACAGACCTGCACTTGCAGGCTATTTGGGGTTTGGAGTTAAAAAAAAATAAAATTGTAAAACCTGTATTCTGTGTTTGCCATTAACGCCTGCCCATCTTCCTGCTCAGAAACAGCCTGATTTCTCCCTTTCCCAATTACCCACCTTCACCCAGCCCTCAGAACTGTATAGTTTTTCCCACGGTCACATCTGTCCCTCCCGGAGCTGCATGGAAGCTGCAGTTTCAGCCCTCAGGCTTCTTCCTCCTCTTGATACCGAGTTGAGCAAAAGGAGAGCGAGAAGACAGAAAGGACAAAGACCAGTTTACAGCTGAAGAAGGCAGCAGCCATTCTGAGCTACTAGATTTCTTCTGCTCTCTCCTTCCTTTCTTTGCAAATGGACTGAATTACTGCCTCCTTAGGGGGAAGCCTGTGAAGCTTGCTAGCAGCCCTGAATAGCTGCTATACTCAAGGAAGAAGTAGCCAAAAAGTACTCCTTTGGTTAGTTAAAATGTGTATCCCTGTCACAGAGCTGGAATCTCATGTTTCTCACAGCTTGTTCCAACCTCAGTTAAAATGAGATTAATGAGAAGAATTTGAGAGAGTTACCAAAACAGGTTTTAGTGGCTGAAATGGCATTGCTCAGGTTCAATTGTTATCATTCAAGGTAAGATCTCCTGTAATCATCTGCTTCTATAACCATCTTCATTTACCTGTAATGACCATGTACCAGAAGTAATGTACATCTTTTACTGTTTTATTTTTTGTTATTTATGCCACAAAGCAACTTTGCTGTCATGACATAGCTGCTGTATTTAGTTCCTGCTCTGTACTAAAGTATGATGCTCAGCTAAAAGTTTTTCCCTCTTTCTCATTTTGTAGTCTATATATAAAACTTAAAATACAGTTTCTCGCCAAAAGACAGGAGGTGGTGATATTTCTGTAGCTATAGATAGTAGTTACCAAGTACTCAAAATTACACTTTATTACAAAAATGACACACATTACTATTGCACAGTGAACTTCTATGACTTACGTGTCATCTTCTTAACTTTACTAGTCAAAATATATTTTTAGCTATTGTTCCTTGACAACAAAAACATATATTATTAATGTTAAGGTTGTGACACGAAGTGACAGAAGCCAGGAAAATTCTAAGTTAAGGCTGACACTATCTTTTACTCACACCGCTGAGCTAAGACAAGACAATGGCTGTCTATACTTTGGAATTCCCAGGCTTTGTTAAATATGTATCATAACCTTCACACTAATTTTAAAAAGCCTTTCTCTTCTTCTTTCCTTAAACAAGGAAAAAAAAACAGTTTTGTTCCTTCATACAATTTGTAAAACATTAAAGTAATGCAATAACAAACAATAAATACTGCTGTAAAATTCTGATATACTTTTAGATTCGTATTGCACCGTCTTAATGATACACCAGATGCAATCCTGCACTGCAGAAAATCCAGGTTTCATGTTTCTTCCCAGTGCCTTACTCCTTTGCAACATACAACAAATGGGACTTACCACCCCTAACTTGTATCACTGTCCTATTTTACTCTTTTGGGGATGCTCCTGCAAGACTGAAGGGAAAAAAAAAAACAAAACAAAACAAAAAAAAAACCCAACAAAAACACACCACCCACACACCTTTTGCATGACAGTAACTTTCCTGCAAAGGGATGTACATCTATCATTGGCAAGAAGAACACTGACACTTCAGCCATCGAGGAGAATGGAGTTGGGACAGGGAACTCCACAGGATGTTTGTACAAGGCTGCACAACCTACTGTCAGCAAAGACCTTCCAATGCCTCACAGGGAGCCTGAGATTGGCTGTCCCTGGAAGGCCAAGGAAGTCTGGATCAGAATTTAGTGCTAGGAGACCTGAGTTCAATTCACTACTCTTCTCAGAGGTTTTGTGATACCTTAAGAAAAAAAATGGTTTCCACATCCAAGGACCCCACACTGATGTGGAAGGTAAGGCACTGCCAAGTATAGGTATAAATAGTGAGGTGCCCAGATAAGACAGCGTGGGAAACCATGTAGTAACCAAAATATCTAGAATAAAACATCTAGCTGTGGAAAAGAACTACACAGTTTACACCACACTGTATCAAAAATCCTGGTAATTTTTACAACCCTTTTATCCATAGTGTTTAAGGTATCTATTTATCATCAAAATACTATCAGTATGAGACCAGATATCAGTGGAGAAGAGATAGATGAAGCAAGTTGCCCATGGCCATTAATATGTCTGTGGCAGAACAAAAGAAACCAAAGCAATTTCTCCATCCTCTGGTCTTCTCATGAGAACTGAAGCTGCTAAGAACATGAGCGCATAAAAAAAGGAAAGAATTCAGGACCTATACGAAGGTTTTTGCTTATATTACAAATTTGATCAAATATCAACCCATTACAGGAATCACCTAATGAAATCACAAAAACACACAGAGGGAGCTGATGGAATCAAAGTTTTTTGATATATTATAATCATTCCCTTCACAAGCAATCCAGTACACAAAGCAAATACTTTGCTATCTATAGTTATTATGTATGCATAATACACATAATAGACTGTAAATTTGGTATCCATCAATGCATTTTACTGCATTCATATCTCCCAACTTTTACACAATATCTGTTTAAAATTACTATGTCTAACTCTTTATTTTAATGGTATGATGTGACAGATCTTAAGGAATCTGTTCCAACCTAGTAACTCCCACTTTCACTCCCACCCAAACATTCAATCTGTGTATTACAGCTACTTTTCATTTCATAACTTCTCTTTTTCATTATCTTTAATAGGCTGAATTTACACAGCAAGTTCCTGAAAGCAAGCAAAAGAAAGAAGTTGCTTATTCTGTTTTAAATCAAATATATTTTAACTTCACTCTGCTACAAACCCATTCAGGATTTATACTGACTTGACAATTTCCTTCATCCACTTTTCTATGCTACCAATCCCCTTATACATTTCTCTTGGATATGCAGTCTATGTTTTTCCCATAAATTGAGTCAAAAACACCTGACTGAAAAAACACTCAAGGGAATGTTCATTTCCAGAAGAATTTCAGCTTCAAAATGTTACAAGATATATACCAAACTAAAATGAGACCTCACCCCTTTGCCACATGTATTTCACAGGGGAAAAATTTCCAAGTTGCAAATTCAGTTTCTGTAAACTGTTTAATTTTCACCCGCTCTCAACACTTTCCATATATTATTATTAGTTAGTAATCTGCATACCTGTTTTACAAGATACTTTCAAAATTTTCCTCTAGTCCATATTTGCTCCCCACCCATTTGATACTTCTAATTGACTTGTCCTATTACCAGCATACATAAGAAAAGTCACACCTACCTGTTAGACCTGATGGACACCAGAAATGCTGTACTGCAAAGCTTCGACGAGAGAAGCCTCAGAGAGATGTTCAAGCAGAGGAAAAAGGAGGCATTAGAGCACAATAGCTGATAGAACGGACAGAGCTCTCGGAAGGATTTGCTCCCTTAAACTGTAAAAGAGCATTTTTTGCACAAGGGTATCTGTGTTTTACACGTGCATAAATCAATGAAATTCAGCTACATACATGTTTCTAACTCAAGAGATGCCATCATATGCTCTCAGATCTATCAGTCGTGGAATCAGGACGGAACTTAGCCTAATATTCTTAGTCAATTTCTATTACTTTTTATTTTTGAAATAAAGAATGATGAGAATTCCTACTAAGCATCTTGCAAAACACAAAACGGGCAGTGATCATCTTAATCACTTCACACAGCAAACATAAATCCAAATATTTCAAGAGCTTTTCACACAGCTGTGCCACCTCCCACTAGATTCAAAAGTATTTTACTGACAGTACCAGATTAAGCTCATGGATCTGCAAGGTTAGGTTAGGAAAATAGTGCCCTGTTATAATTAGCATATTGCCACACCACACAGAAGGCTTGCATCGGCTTGATAAAAAGTCTTTATTTTGCTATTGCCCGTAAAGTTATCTTCCTTAATCTTCTAAATTGAAAAAGCATAGCATCAATGCTAAATATGACCTTTGAAGTTAAGGTTGCCAGTCAGACATTATTTTCCTGGTATGATTATTTTTATACACATATACGCAGCTAACATAAAAAACCTGCTCTGCCTTTACAGATAAGAAGGCACCAAAGACCCTAGAATCTTCAGTCAAGAACTGGGTCCTTACTGCCTATATAAACAGAGGTCAAAGTCATCAGTCAGTGGCCTAGAAAACTCTCAGATGTACAGAGTAGTAAAGAAAGAGAAGATAGTGTAGGAAAGGTATGTAAGAAAATGAATGAATTTAAAAAAAAAAATCCAGAAAACATATCCTTGGTGCATCATATTACTCTTCCACTCCAAATAAAAGGAACAGGAAACACCCCTATAAATCTCTAGCCTATAACTTTTATGATTTGTTAAATTTCATCCACTAATACATACGGTTTATTGCAAACTGGAATCTAAGATGCAGTAACGTACATAAAGTTGTAAATGGAACATGCATGCTATCCTATGATCTCAAAACTTGTGGTTTTTTGTCTGTCACAAAAATGTAGAGAAAGGACTTTATACCAGCAGAGTCTGTGCTTGCCCTTTAACAGATATGCTTTGTCTCAGGCTCCAAAAATAAGTTTTCTATAATTAGCTGAAACTGAATGCACTTTATCAGTAGAATTCAGCCATAGCTATCCCAAGCATTAATGCAGCATTTTAGCACCAAGTGCACTATCTTCCAAACTGAGAATGTCCGATTTCTTATGCACCGTTAAGGAGTTTTCTGGCCTGAGAGGTTACTGGAGCTCCAGCAAGCTACTGCCACTCTGACAGACTTCAGCTGCTGACTCACATCATTTTGACCAGAAACAGACAATGCCTTGCGACAGCAAGAGATTGGACATGATAAAGCAACAGCACTGGGGATCTTTCAACACAACTCACTCCCACTCAAAATTAACCACTGCTCAACTCAGGATATTTTATTTAAACCACTTTCAAAATGAGAAGAAGAATCAGCATTTGAGATGTTTGTTCATAATACTTCAGAGACCAGTCCACAAGGAATGAGACTGCTCTGCCTGAAGCCTTAGGTATCCTTGTTGAGTGCGGTAGTCACTGGAAAAATGAGGAATAAGTGACTAACAAAGCATACACTGCCAGCTGCTCTAAGTGTTCCACTTGTACAGAGATTGACTGCAACAAAACTAAAAAAATTACTCTGTTTATAGTAAAGTAAAACTGAAGACATGCCCTACAGTTAAAGTCAGAAATACCACATTAAGAGCTACAAGCACTTGATGCTGAAAAGGACAGCCCTCAGGATTAACATTATGTCAATGAATGCACAACTTCTACCTCCTGAATCAATCAGAAGAGATCACAGTGGAGGTGTCTCAGGTAAGAAGCAGTCTAGCTGTATGAAAGCCAAGGAGCCTTGCAGCTAACAGTACTTTTACCTTTGAACCCTATTACTGACCAAGTTTTCTCACAGGGTGGATATTAGACCCCTTTCTCCTGCAGTACTGCCCTTATCTGGCAGCTTTCTAAGTCTGAGGACAAATTTTCAGGAGAAGATAGAACCAGCTCATTTCATGTTGCTGTTGATACACTATTACAAACACAGACTCTGAAGAAGTTGAAGCAACAAATATACTCGTGAGCATCTCCCAGGTCTGCTTTAACAACCAGGAAAATAAACAGACTACACCTTGTAGTCCCAGTTGTGTCACAGATTTTATGATCTTTGAATTATAAACAAAATAAGAAACAAATAATAAATGATCAATTTGTCCTCCTGAGCCAACAAATTTAGAAGAACAGCATTGGATTTTTTTTTTTAATTGGGCATTGGAAGGAAGACAAAATATTAAACCACTAATATTGTGGGTGATGGCCATATTATGAGCACTTATCCTCTAGAATAAATTCCAACACACTGTCCCTCAGAGGTTTTGTTCCACTCAAAACAAAAGCACGGAACTGGCACTAAGTATTTTAAAGCAGTACTATCCAGACATCACAACCCTACTGGATAGTCATGTATCCTGTAAGAATTCTGCAAATACTAAAGACTAGTATGATGAAAAACGTTCATCTCCAGTCTTGAACGTTCTTAGTCACCCTATGGACAACAATGGGTTACATGTAGTAATTTATTCTAGTATTCTGTGTTCTTATGGGGTTTTATATGTAAGCCCAGAAATACTCTACAAGAACACCTCTTTCTGTATTACCTTTTAAGTAATGCAAAGTGTTTGCTATCCACAGTCAAATCTGACTAAATGGCTAAATATAAAGTCCAAGTAGTGCTCAAAATAACAAAAAGAATTTTTTGAGATACTTTGCAGGTGTTCTCTGAATCCACAAGGAATGAGCAGTTAGGGGGGAAAAAAAAAAAGCAAACCACCACACACAAAAACCCCAAACAAAGCAGAGTTTATCACACTGGTTATCACACCACTCATGCTGAGCAGCAAGTTTTAACTCCATTATAGGTCTGACTACACCAAACTCATGGTGTGGGCAGAATGCTACTAGCACAACAGCATTAAGTTACCACAATAATACTCTTTAACAGCACCTTAATGCATTGATACTACTGTCCCACTCCTAACTGAAAACCATCACGCTCATTGAAAGCCAGGTCTGAAATTTGACGAATTTTACAAGCATCCCGAGATGTCTGGGGAGAGACTTCACGAAACAAAAGAGAACACTCTGCATGTTACTCTACTTTTCAAAAGACCGACAATGCCACAATATCCCTCGTCCCCCAACCTGATGTGACTAAGCATTGGCCTCAGGAAAACTGTACCAGGATTGTCCAGCACTACTGCAGACATATCCTGTTCTGCTCATCAGCACCCAAGTGCGAAGTCTCACTTTATTAGTATTTCAGAGGAGAAGCTCACATTAAGAAGATCACACTGAATAGTAACAATATAGCAAGAAAAATCAACCCCAAAAAATTGCCATTGTTAGGGTAGTGTGAACGCAGACATCACTTTCAACTGAATACAGCAATCAGCCCTAGGACAGCGAATCTAAATGGTGGTTAGGACCTCGAGGAGAAGGCCTCAGCCCAGGGACATCGAAGTGTTAATGCTCTTTCCTTATCTCACCACCACCCAGCACTCTTCGAATTTCTCTTATCTCTTCTTTAACACTCTATACTCACTTCAATTCCCATACCTTTCTGTAGCCTTTTTCTCCTTTTGTTTTCCTTTAAGTAACTCCTTCCAATTGTGAGACTGCCTAGCTCTGCATTTTCTTATGATCTTTATGAAAACCCAGCTACACCATAAGCTGCTACGCATATTCACTAAGGCTGAGTACGCTTTTAGTGTGCAGTGACTGAAAGATTTAGCTGGGAAGAAAAGAAAACGTTTCTTGCAGGCAATGCAGAACCCTAGAGGGCACATGAGACTTGGGAATTATCGTCCTTTGTCCCCACTTCTTGCTGTTTAAAACATTAAAAAAAAAAAGGCACTGAAAAGTCCATTTAAATTTTTTCCCCTATCCCAAACCAACTGAGTCTGACTAAACACCCAGGCCATCTGATTAAACATCCTAACTTTGGGCACTAGAGTGATCTACTTATATCCAACAGTCACTTCCACAGATAAGACAGCTCACCCATTGTTGCTAACTGTCATAGCACGTATTTCCTTGTTCAGCTTCTGCTGCACTGGATTATGTTCTCTACCACAGGAAGTACTTTTTAACTTATTTTATATAACTTCAGTCCCCCATTTTATTGATTCATTACTGCAAACTCTCAAAGATTCAAATCAGAGACTATAATAATTATGTATACAAATTAAGTACATAATTATACATATTCTCAAAACAAGTAGCAGTCATTTGTTGCTATGAGTCTCTCCTGCAACAAAGCCTTCCCAGCAGGTGACTGAAATGATGGAGAACACTTATTGAAAAAAATACTGCAAGTAATTCATTATACTAGCTCATCATACTCAAATGTGCTTGCGCTTGAAAGGTTCAAGCACAAGACTTTGCAACTTGAAATCAGGTACAGTTGGAGCTACTCCTGTAAGATCCAACCCATGTTTAAGAACATTACAGTGGTTTACCAACATGCCGCCACAAATGGAGTACTGTCACCGAGCGCAACTCAATCTAGGGAAAAGTTTAGAGTGTATCCATAAATATACACAAAAAAAGTCAGAACTCCATCCAACACTCTCATCCCAATTCAAGTAATTTTTTCTGCTTACGAGATCATATCCTTAAAAACCGTGGAAGCATTCATGAGGGAAAAGATCGCAGAGAGATAAAAATCTATGTTCTCTACATGTCCCCTATAATTCTTTATTTATATTTTGACAGGTCTCAAACTTTTCAAACAAACTGGTGCTGCACTGTGCTAGGAACAGTACATAGCAAGATAGAAAGCGTAGAGGATAAGACCATGAGGGACCCTATCTTGCTTTGTAATTGTTTCATTTGTTAAATAATCTATTAATGAATAACCTAATGAATCTCTTCATGAAGATTGTGTCTTAAAGTTTAAGAAGGTACAAAGGAAGAAGGATACAAAACTAAACAAAGTTAATTATCATTTTTAAAAGCAGGGAGGGGAAGGACCAAAATAGGTGCCATATGATACTGGTATGCAAGCCTGCGAAAGCACAGATTTTTACATTAACTAAATGACACGGTCCAAACAAATTCAACTGCTTGTGTCTTTGCTTCCATACTCAGTTTCCCATTAATGCACTGTAAATTGTATTTTTCATGGTGGAAAGTCTGATGTTCTGCTAAAAATATCAAAGAGCAAAGCTATTAATTTCACAAATATCCTCATCAATTCCAAATATATGAAAAATGGTAGACAATGACAAAATATGCAGCAGTGATAGTTCCAGAAAAAGTTTTTTTGGAAATTTTCCATGTTTGCTGTTTTATAAGTCAGTCATTAGGAGGCAGCAAATGGCTCAAAAACCATGTGAGAAAACAAATCCTGTAGGAAATTGAAAGCAAATAGGATAGTAACAACTAGGAGTGGGAAATTAATACAAATGTGACTTCTTGACATTCTCCAATTCAATCAGATTTCAGGTTACATCAAAGCAAATACTTTGGAAGCTACTCGTCAAATAATTTGGGATCTCATTAATGGAAGCCACACTCAAACTTTATGGTTGACTTTGGATCTTTGGTAATGTTAAAAAGCAAAAGACTTACCCTAGCCTGTTTACCTGTAGTATGCTTTCTAAGTTATATCACAACATTTTACACACATATGCATAAGGAACACAAAGCAAATAATGTCTCATACCATTTCATCTAAAACAAACAGCCTATAACTGAAAGTTCACAGTTCTAATTTAGTTTCATGCTTCCTCTTTTCAAAGTATAATTTCAAAACCACTGTGGTTTCCTAGTGCTTCATTAACAACAACAATACGGTCCTAGCCAGTAACATTCATCTCTCTCTACTCTTCCTGACAGAATACAGCATAAGCCAAGCTAAAAATTAGAAGCTTTCTTAAAAAATAAATATAAGCCCCAGAACTTCTACTATGAGTGCCTACAATTTTGCAAAAATTGCCGGTAACATTTTATATTGTGAAACTAAGAAGCTGTTTTAAAAATGCACCTATACCCTGACTCAAAACACAAGTGGAAAAGGAGAAACATTTTACAATTTAAGCAAGTCTGTAAATATGAAATTATTAAAATGTGGGCTAGGTTTGCTCACAACTTTGAATATGACATGTAAATTAGTATTTATTTCACAAGCTGTATTATATTCAACACAGAACAATGCACTTATCTGTATCAGACTAAAGAGTTATGGTAAGTAACAGATAAAAAGAGTTAAACCACATCAATATTTCATGTATTAGACTCATACAGCTGTACAGCATTCTTACAATACAGAACTTGCAATTAATCAAACATTTATAGCTCTTCCACAGTAATCATAATACGAATAAAAAAAACAAGGCATAAACTTACTGTTTGTTAGGTGTCCGCACTGTCCTTTGGTCTGACTCAATGGGAAATAATTACCACTAGGAAATCTGGTAAGCAGAAATACAATAAAAATAACCATTAGCATGCCAAAAAGAATAAACTCAGCTTTCCTGCAAGTATTTTTCCCCATAATACTTCACAGGCAAGGTTAAAAAAAAAAAGAACCAAAAAAAGCAAAGTTGAAAAAATATATATACACATTTAAAACATAGTCCAGCAGTGTTCAAGGATCCTTGCCTCTCAAACTTTAAAGCAGCACAGACAAATGTTGAAATGCCTATAATAGAACAAAAATCCAAGTTCTCAATCACTAGTTACGCAGTATGTGTCAGTAAGGAAGACAATTTCCAAAATAATGATTAATGTATTATCCAGATTTTTTCCTCTCTCTCTCTCTTTTCCCCTTCCCATTCAGGTTTTTCTTCTTATAAAATGCACATAGGTTTTTTCTTCCCTGTACCCTGACTCAGGCCTGGCTTTGAAATGCATTTCAATCTCTCAACACAGACTGCTTTCACTGCATTTAGAGTCCCACCAAGGCCCAGCTTTAAAAGCTACTGATTCTTTTTTTCTTTAGCCTTCCTCACAAAGGAAGGGTATTTTGTAAATTACCAGCTCGTTCAGATCAACAAAAGGTACTTTCATAGAAAGCCCCATTTGATTTTGCTCAAATTTGATTACAAGGATGGAGAAAAGGAAAGGAAGTCAAAAAGAAAAACCCCAGATGGCTTTTTCATTCATCTCAGTGAATGAGCTTTATCTGTGCCTTTTGAAACTGTAGCAGTGGAAAAGCATTTCTGTTGGCTTAAAAAACTTGACAAAAATTATTGGTTTGCCATTTCTCATGTAACTGCCATTGGGAACTGGATGAAAAGACTTTTTCATGGGATCGCCTGCTTGGATCAAAATAATGGAGATTAGGTATTTCATTATAAATTACAGTGGGAGATAGAGCAGGCTGTCATATTAATAGCAACCTGCTCATGGCCTTCAATGGTAGCTATTCTCCTAGACAAAGGACCAAGGGGGTTGTCTATTGAACTTGTACTTTAGGCCTGATCAATTTTCTATCATCAAGGCAAAAGGTGAGGTGACTAACAAAAGAATTCACACATGACTGACCTCATAAGCCTATAGATAAAACAGCTTAAAGAAACAAAACACATCCTGAAATTATGGGTGATAAACTGTATAAAGGAAAAAGAAGAAGAGAAATGATAGAAAAAGGGAAAGAAAGAGCATGTGGTCTATAATTCTCCCTCCCTTCTTAGGTGAATGGACATATTAAAAGCTACTTGTTTTCAGCTGCAGATAATTGCAGCCTTTGCTTTGCCATGTTCTGCCTTAAATCTTTCCATGTACCTTTCCCTCCAACACTGTTCCAGTAATTTCATTCACGAGTAACCACAGTACCGAGTTTAATACAGAACTTCCAAGAGTTGTAGCCACACACAGAAAGGATTGCACAAAACATCATAAGCAGAAAGGTGTCATACAGGCATTACATTTACAATCAAATTACAGGAACAGCTACGATCCTCTGGATCAGTATGCTTTTATACAAAACCTTGCTAATTAAGTGAAAGTTGGACAACTGCGTTATAAAACAAGAACATCCCCCTGAGCTTGAAAGTCTTGACAGCTTTTTCTTTCACTAAGATGGCATGTAATTTTATACAGTGTGCAAAACAGCCTGTAAAATGCCCATAATATATTTAGGTACCCTTACAAGTATATTATCTGCATTTCTGCTGCTGCATCCTAGGACATGAAGACCCTTCTACAGCATTAGCATTTGACTTTGCTGATCAGGCAGACACACAGAGGGTGAAGCCTTCACTTTCCTGAAGGCAAATATATAGCAGCAAAACGTTCACTGATTTCTGTCAAGATCAAGATTTCCTCCAGTTTGCTGTACAGATACTCAATTATCCAGGACACTTTTATACAAAGAAATACGGTCCCTGATATATTTTAACCCTGTTGAAATTTCCCATAAGATGGGAAAACGTTCATACCCCCTGCCTTGACATTTGCATAACTAAGGCAAAATTGTAGAAGCATGCAAATATTTGTATTTGAGGCCAAAACACCAGCTAAAGCAGCTGAGAATTCCCCTTACGTACAGTTAACAGCAGCTCATGTGTAAATGGTACCCAGCAGTCTACTTTCATCACACCAGGGGAGAGTATAGCAGTTCATAATTTGGTTTCAAGTCCCAGCTACACAACCACCAAGTCAGTATGTTCCAGGCTTTCTGAGATATTTAGGAATTTCTCATTTCAGCCCTACCAGTGCAGTGATACTGGCTAGCCACTGATTTATGGTGCGTTGCCACACATCCACCTGTCTGCATGACAATATTTATGTAAAGACACTGAAATAATCCAGGCTAAAAAGGAACACTTTTTAGTGAAGCAAGATCCAGAAAGAGCTAGACAGAACACATGGGAGGGTACAAACTGGTGCAGGGGAGGAACTTCTGAACCACAACTTTGCTGCAGAAGCCAATGGATCGCTGAACTACAGACCGAGTCCTACTAATAACAAATGTACATGATTACACAAGAAACATTAAATAACTCATTGGAAACACTGTTTCTGTAAATAAAGGCAAGATGAAGACTGGCAAAACAACACCACTATGTGTTAAGCTTTGTCTGCAATGCAAAAAACCAGAATCATTGACAGAGTACATACTTCCAAGTAGCTCAAACACGACATCATATTTGAAATCAGTAGAAGCCCTAGTGGTAATGGTATCTTTCCATTATCCCAGAGATGCACTGATGATTACTAAATGATTAGCAATTAATCCCAACTTTACATCCTCTATGAGGGGTTCTACTGAGTAGTCACAGAAGAAAGAGCTCTTGTAATCATTGTAGATACCTCTCTGAAAGTATCAGCTCTATGGTCGTAGCAGTGAGAAAGGCAAACTGAATATTAAGAGCTATTTGAAAAAAAAATATAGCCCAAGCAGAAAATACATTTTGTTACAGCGTCAATATAGTTGGAGTACTCCATATTAAAAGTCAAGAAGCAAGGCAGCATATAAAAAAAGACACAAAGGTGCAACCACACACTTCAGAAGAAACAGGCGAGCATTGACTGGCACTAAGACAGAGAGAGATGACCCACAGATCACATCTCATATAGGACACGTAATTAGTAATCTTGTAACGCACACTGGAAAATTAATCAAAAGCCAATTACAGGGTTGGATTTTTTGTTTTGTTTAGCTTATTTAAGGAGGACTCCACTCACACCCCCACATAATAATGTTGTGGTAAACCTTAACAGCAAAGGTCCATACCTTTACATTTCACTTCCTGTCCTCCCCGACCTGCCTATAAAGGGGCACAACTACATCTGGCCGTACTCCTGCTGCTTACGCTGCTCTCACAAGCAGGAAGCAACAGGAATCCAACCCCAAATCCAGTTCTGTTGCTCAAACAGTACTATTTATCTAAAAGTACACGCTGCGCATTTCCCGCTCTGGACTTCTCCATAATGATAAAATATTGTTGCCCAACCAGTTACTCTTCACGCTAACATGCTATTTTTGTATTACAAGTTTGGATCCTGCTATACACCTGCTTCTGGGTAAAAGCACCAGTAACTGGGACAAGGAGACAGAATTAATACTATTTGAGATTATTTTTAGACTTCAAAACATTGTTGATACAAAGACTAGCTTAATTTTTGATAATTGTCAAATAGCGAGCCCCAGTAATAACCAGAACTGATATCCCCTAAAGCAGTTTTCATGAGAAATTGCAAATAGCTATTTCACTTTTGAATGATAACGTATGTTAATCTAAATTAAATTTCTCAGGTAAATGAACAAAATTCTTTCTAAGCTTAATGTCTGCATTCTGTACTCCTGTACACACTCAGTTTGTTTAGACACGCTGATTCCAGGGTAACAGAGTCATTGTCAAAGCTAACGAAAATAATTCAGAGAGCACTCTGAATAAGAAATGTCCACCTAGTTAATGTAATTATAAAATTACATCACATCAAAAAACTGCTCTGCAAACATGCTTACATGTTTTCCTGAACTGGGACCTGCATGAGTAACATTCAGCAATGCCTATTTGCACAATCTCCAGTTAGAAATTTGTTTTCCATTAAACTTCAACATGCATTCTTGCCAATAAACAAAAAAAAAAAAACAACTTTTTTTTGCCTACCAATAGGGGAACGTAGATTTACAAGACACTTTTTACAGCGAAGGAAGAGAGTAATAGTAATAATTCTTATCCTAGGTTATGAATGAAGTTGTGCATAACCATAAGCAGTTAAACTATTCCTCACGTTTCCTCTAGATCAATGATGCTACGTGCCTGTATATCTCTCTTGAAAGACTTCAGACATTTTGGGATAAAAGTATTTTTCTCTTTTTAAAAAATAGCATTTCATAGTTTCCCTCCTTTAGGGTTGTAGAAAGTTCATTAACAGCTTTAATTATACCAAGCAGGAAGAGAGACAATATGCATAAAGAGTCTGTCACATATCATTAACATTTTAAAGCACTGTGGTTGCTAAACCCAAGCAGTAATAGCGTTTGAGGAAGCAATACTACATGTCAGAGAAAGTGAAAACATAAGCTTGCTTGTTTTGTGGCTTCTAACCACAAAACTATAAATGTCTGCTAAATACTTTCAGGTAGAGCAGATAAACTCAGGACATAAGATAACCAGAGAGTGCTCTGCCTGTAACTCACTCCCATTTGCACAATAAAAGTTCTATTTAAGTGATTTGTTTCATTTTGATTGCTGCACCATGGCATGCAAAATGACTTGCTGGGAAGCCATTCCCACAGCACTCAGGATTCTAAAATTATCTTACTGAATTTCACCAGCCACCTAAAGGAAGGAAGTGTAAGTTAAGGAGCACAAGTGTGGATTACTCTAGGAATGAAACTGTACTCAGGAAAAAGCACCCCCTCCATACTCACCCCTGACCTAGCTCTTTTTTCCTTTTAAAGTTTCCTTATTTCCAGCTCTTTTCTCCTTCTTACATTCCACTGCATTGCTTCCACTTTCCTGACTAAAGTTTTGAAACCATTGTAAATAGGGAATATATGGTTCAGGCAATATATGGAATATCAGATGGACATGCTTCCTGAAAAAATATTCCATTCTAAAAGGGAAGTATTAGTTCCTCATCTCAAAGATTACAAAAAACCCAACCCACCCAATCTGGGTATTCAAAAATTTCAAATTTAAGTGTCTTTAAAAAAAATAAACATTTAAAAATATGAAAAGGTGAATCACAGCTTTGGGTGGAAAAACATTTATGCCACTTGGAGAATATGTTGCATCAGTAACAACCTGTAAGGTAGTGAAAGCAGCATGTAAAACCTGATTTGTCTGTTTTGCCCCAGTTGCGGGCAGGGGTACTAGACACTTTAGGACAAGGATCTTTTATGTTTGACTCAGTTTCAGGAATTGAGAGTTGCTTTTATTTAGATGGTCATAAGTGAAGGCACATATGCAAATACTATATGAGAAAGTATCAACTAAATTCATACTTTCACTACGTGTTCACTGATGTATCACTACATATAAAATAAGATGGCTTTCTAACTCAAAAATATAAGTGAGGAGAACCACAGATTGAACTAATGAAATTACCCAAACTGCAACCCAAACAATTCACCAGACTAGAACTTGAATTTACAGGTAACCACAAAAAAGAAATTGTATAAGACAACAGCAAATAAAACCAATGCATGTTAAGCAGTAACATTTTAATAAACTCAGAGAACTGACAGACAAGGTTGCCTGAGACATATGGAAAAAAGAAATCAAGAAAAAAGAGACAGCTTTTTTAACAAAAAGGAAAAGAAAGAAACAAAGTGATGCTGATTGCCCCAATACAAAGGAAGAATATAAATAAGGATATAAATATTTTAAGTTTTAGTCATCTTGTCTAGAAGTTAATTTCTTCATTGACTTCGAGTACACAATGTAAACATCTGAAAGTGGAAATTGTCAGATGCAAGTATAAAAGAATAGCATGAGCACACAAAGGCAGTGCCAGAGAAGTGAGCAAATAAATTGAGGTACAATTAACAAGAGACAAAGGACAAAAAGAAATTCTACAAATACACGTCAGAGCAAAAGGAGGATCAAGAAAAACTACTGGTTGGTCATCAGCTTGAAGGCAAAAGCGAGCTATTGATATATTGTGCCAAGAAGTCTGAAGGGTTTACTGCATTATTGACAGCTGTTACTAAGCAGCGTATTTGTAATCAACTGGCTTCCACAATTAAAAGCCACACAAAAAAAAAAAAAAAAAAAAAAAAAAAAAAAAAAAAGGAAGTGGGACAGACACAATATCAGGACAGAACAGGGAAAGAAAAGATTAGGAAAATATGTAGGTCAAATCATTCAAAATTTGCTATGCCATATTAAATTTACCCAGAGTCTTAAAGAAGTGGATGAATATCTGAGCTGTTACTCTTTGAAAGCTGTTATCATTAGAATTATTTCTGAAAGCATATGACAGATGGATATGGGTACAAAAGTCTTTAAAAGAGGAAAAACAATGCCTGCCTTAAAATGAGGAGGAAGAAATTACAGCCCGGTTACTTTAACTTTGTTTACTTTCACAGTTTGTAAGTGACGTAAAAGAAAATCAGCATGAATTAATCAAGAACAAGGCATAATGATGTAACAAGTCTTGTAGTATGGGAAATAATTGATATCACATTTCATGATTTTGGGAGACTTTTGGCATCATCACACAGGACTGTCTCCCGGGCTAACCATAAAACATCACCCAAACAGTATTACTACCGAGTAAATACCCATAGAAAAAAGTGGTACTATAGCTATCAGTGATTCACTGTCTAAAAGGAAGAAGGCATCAAATGGAGTTCTTGGTCAGCACTGAATCCAGTGCTATTCTTTATTTTCTTCACTGATCTTGATGACAGAAGAGAGATTGCTCCAATAATGTTTGAAGGTAGGTCTACGCTAGGAAGGTCTGCAGGCACACTGAGTCACAATTAGAGTCCAAAAAGATCTTGGTAGAAATGGTTTGAAAAAGATCAACTGTGATTCAAGGATAGGTAAATTCATTCCTACTCTCAGAAATAATCAACTGCAGAAGCGTAGGTTGAAAAATGGTATAACAGTTCTGCACCAAAGCATCTGAATCAGAAGCTAAAACTGAATCTACAAAGCCATTGCAAATAAAAGTGGGTATCACACTGGAAGCCTTATAGACAGAATAAAGCCTGCCCTGAACGCTACCTGAAATGATCATTTTGCTTTACCTGCTTTTGATAATGTCTTAAATGAATTACTGTTTAGTTATGGACACTGCCTGCAAGTTAAAAATAAGTTGTAGTTAATTTGAAAGAGCAGCAGTCTAGAAAACAATCTACAAGAAAAGACTGAAATATTGGAATTTATTCTAGAAAAGACTTAAAAAACCCATCACTTTAACACAACAGAAATATGTACTTATATTCCAGCAATGGAGATTTGAGTTAGACATTAAAAAAAAAATTTGCAGAGGTAAAGACAGATGTGCAAGGAAAACAGACAATCCCTGGATAGCTTTGGAAAATGGTTTGGAAAATGTCTGTCAGGAATGGTTGAGTTAGAACAGATTCTCTATTTAAGAAAATTTCTTAAGGTTTCTTCCACACTTTTTTCCCCACTTATTCTTTTATCTTAAAAATAATGATAAAACACAAAACTATCTGAAAATATGATTTAATCACATCCTGTTAAAACTTACATATATCAAGATTTAATGTAACCTCTCCTCAAACTTTATAAAGTCAGAAAGCTCTGTAAGCCAAGTAGAATAAATTGTGGCCCTGTCCCTTTTTATCCTTCTTACAGGATCACCTGTCCTCAAAGGGCTAGTAACAACTGTATACCTCTCCTCCTAAACCTTCCTCTCTTGCCCCTTTCCTTCTGAAAGATCAAGTGCATCAGCCAAACATGAAACCTCATTGCAAATGCCTCTGAACTTGTGAAATGAGAATGAATCTGCTCACATACAGGACTACAGCATCAAGTCCAAAAAACCTCCATACATTACAAAAAAAAAAAAAAAATATCTGTGTAGCTAGCCTGAAGCAGATACTCCAACACATGAAGATACAATGCTCAGTAATCTTAATACTTGGAAAGCTTCTTGGTTACTAACTAAACAAATGAAATAGACAGCTTTCGCTGTATAACCTCTGGCCACATCAGCCTTAAACCAATGCTATGGTCACATGGTAATCTTTAGCTGGACTTTATGTTCCAGCGTGTGATTTCCACATTCTGACAACTCCAGTTGCAATTACCATGACAACATGAACACATAATTATATACATGCATTGAAAGCAAAACCAGAGGAGTAAAAAGCATCCAGAGAACTTTGTGTGTGTACCTGCATGCCCAGGGGGGAAGCCAGTCTGAAATGTATTTCTTTAAAGTTTTTACAGGGGAACATAATAACTAGCAAAATAGTGAATTAAATTTATTGTAATCAACAAAACATGAATGAAACAATATGATTACCTCAAACAATTTTATTACATTTTTCAATTACACTAGAAAAACTCTAGAAGTTGACAAAAAAAAATTTCTGTACAGTTCAGATTTTGACTGAGATCTCATATAATTACTCAAATACTTTTTGAGTTGTTAGCTAACAACCTAATTCAAGCTAACAGTTTTATCTGGAAATTTATTATTATTTAAAAAATGAGCTGATTAGAATACTTACACAATGACAATTATAAAGTGTTTACAACCACCTTTTTTGGTAAATACAGATTTCCTGTATTGGAATAACGAACTTAAGGAATTGTGTCTTTTATTTAAAGATGTCTTTTTATTTAAAGATTTATTTTTAAGAAATAGTTGGAAAAAAATCCTCAATTTTTCTTAAATATCATAGTCTAGTCATCTCTGTTCCCAGTAACATATTTCAACATAATTGTGAATAATTCTAATTTCAGTCTTTGTGCCCATTCATTGCCAATTTTTTATCCCTATGGTGGTATCAAGAAATACTTCAGTTATTATCAGTTTGCAGCAGCTGTGGTGGCTTTTGAGGCAAAAAAAAAAAAAAATGTCTTTAGACAAGGACTGAAGTCATTAAGCTCACTGAACTAGGACACTGAAGTTGGTAGCTAAGCTGGGCACTGGTTTCAGCTATTGATCGGGGAACAGAAGTCCATTACAATACTTCTGAGAAATCAGTCCAGTTCATCAAGTTTTATCTGTGCAACTTCCCTCACTGACATCTAATTTTTTGGATGCAGAAAAAAATATTTTTGTTGTAAAATATCAAAGTGAAATGGAGTTATGATTTCAGACTGGTCACTGACTATTTTCCGTGGAGAGAACACTCACCTTTTCCTGGGACACATAACTTTTCACCATTACAAGCTCTGGCTTTGTCAGCACATGGAATCCGGTCACTGCTCCCAGAATCAGAATATCAGAAGCTCCTTCTCAGTAACATGTATTGCTCACTGGTATTTGGAGGTAGCTTTGATATTCCTACTTTCCCAGACTGTTGTTCTAAAGGAACTTGGGTAGATAACAAACTCACACCAAAAATAGGAAGTAGCACTCACCAAGATGATTTCAAAGAGCAGCACTCACATTATTGAGCTGATAAGACTATTCATATGCCTTACTTGTCAAAAAGAATAGAATGAACGACTTTGAAAGTCCTTCAGAACAGGATACAGAAAAGAAAATCTCAGACAGGTATGAAAACATTAAACAAGCAGTTTGACTGGGGGGAAAAAAAAGACAGGAGAATTTGAGTTCATTTAAATGAATTATAGTACTTGCCTTCAGTACTTTAACAGGAGCAAGATTTTGTCTGAGATGAGAACCAAAGAGATAGAGTGAGCTATGGTAAGAAAGAGGGAAGTTATTTCTGATAGTAATGACTAAAAATGGGCTTCATCCAGTCCTGCTGTGATTAAACAAGTGTCTTTCCTGAAACAAGAGACAGTAAAAAGAGAAACATTTCACTGACAGCACCTCTATGACAATGTACGTCACCACTGACTGTTTAATCTGCACTAAGCCTCCACAACTCACAACCAGCCAGGAGAAGATCCTATGAAAGTTCTTTAATGTGATCATTTCAAGCCTACAAAACATTAAAAATGAGGGCTCCACTACCAAGGTAGGGGGTCTTTCAACACATAGCCATAGAGCAGCAAGTAAGCCAGGTGTGCAGACATTTGGGAACAAAGTACACTTTTTCCTTCAGGTGGTAGCCAAAACCAAGTTATTTTCTAATTTGACTGTACCAACCCTAAGAACGCAATATTAATATGCCATATTCACCAAATTTGGTTGGTAGAGCCACTTGACCAGGCAAAATATTCAAACCACAAATCAGGTTGTTAAAGGACTAAGAAAAGCAAAAACGAAAGGATCAAGGAGGGTTTCAAAACATTAGAACAAGACCAGCAGCTTTGTAAGCAAAGAACCAAGATAACAATCAAACATCTTAAAATAAACAAATTAGCATCACAAAAGCTGTAATATTGTTCAAACCTTCTGATAAAGTTAGGTAGATCCATAATAATAGATAACAAGGTTTCAGTCTTAAGGAAACTGTTTCTGCCATGGGCGAGGCTGAAGTAATTAGTATGCATTTCTAACATAATCTATTTTAAGTGTACTTTTTTGGTCTGTATATAGTGGCTAACACTAACAACAGTAGCTATAAACATTAATTTAAAAATATTTTTTATTAAATAATTTTTTATTAATTAAAAAAAAATTAGCTGAAGAGTATCTTGCTTCTGAAGTCCTTTGAGAATAACACTTAAGGGTTCTGCAAACAATTAAACCTATGTTTCCATAGAACCTTTGGAAAATTCTTAGATTACCCATGCAAAAAAAAAAACCCTCAACGAGAAAATAAAACAACACACCACATCCACCAAGATTGCAGTCTCTGAAAAGACAATACTACAGTAGGCTTCCTTTTGAATAGAGAACTATATTTGCTTTGCATAAAGCTCTGCAAATGGGATCTATCTAAATTACTCTATAGCCGCTAATATCAAAAGAAACACATTGAGACTCCCAAAAAAGAGTATAGGAGGACGTACGGCACAGCATGCTTTTAAACACACATAAAAAATTATCTAAATTACTTTTACATGACTACAGAAACAAAAAAGCCCAACATATTCAAACATCTAAGAACATATATTAGGATACATTAAAAAAACATCCTCCCTTCTGAATTCAGTTTAAAAATGCCAACAGGATAAACCTGAGCCAGCATACCTTTCAGCTTGACACTAACTCCTGCAGGACAAGGTTTGGGGTTTGCTTTACCAGCATGGGTGTGGCTGAGTTCAATTAATTGATTACAGCTGGCAATAATTGTGATTGGGGAAGGGCAAGAGGGTCACTTCTTGTGCTTTTCACTGCTCCCCCCAGTTAGTCGTTCTGTAGGTTTCAGGGATGAAGGAACTATGTTTGTAGTGCACCAATGCAGCTGTAGCCCCAAGTTCTGATCTTGAAATACGTCACACATACGTAAAAGAGCTTTCCCACTGGTCTCTTCTTGTGTCCTCTGTATGAAACTCTCCGCCAAAGTTTGACAATAGGGTCTGATAAGGACATTATAAGGCCAGAGAAGAACTCTTATTTGCTTTCAATTTTTTTTTATCATATTTTTTTACTATTACTCTTTTTTCTGTGGTAAATTATAAGTTTATAACAGAATTTCTGTCCTTAGCATTCCTCTGAACCTTGAGCATCTTCTACGCACTTTCACAATGTATAATAAAGAAATAACACATATCAGAATGGCAATATTTATAGCAGAGCTTCAGTTGTTATCACTCAGGTCTGATTCCTCCATAAAGTCTGTGTTGATGTATCTTTGAAAAATTTCATCACATTAATGAATTCAAAAGATTTTGCTATTTTATAAGTGGCAACAGGAACAGCAGTTTGATGTCAGAATAATGAACTTAACCAGCTTCCTGATTTACTGTGCCAAATTTTACATTCTCTGGGCACCTGAGGTAACATCTACTCTTATCCCATAACCTATAAAGCTTCTGCTATGTCTGTTATTACTTTTTTTTGTTAGCAAGCTTCTGCTCCTGCCTCATAAAAGAGACACAGAGGTATTTTCCTTGTAGGAAAAATTAAAGGGTCAAGAATAGGCAAAGAAATGTTTGATCTGATGACCTTAAAGGCGGCTTTGTTTAAAATTTGTCAAGTACATCTAATAAAGCTTTTACAAAGGGATTTGGAAGTTGCATGCACTGCTATAATTAAAGGCAAGGTGTTTCTATGTTCAGCACAGAGAAAATAGGTCTTTCAGTCATATCAGGGATGACATTTTCCTGTTCTTCTGACAGTGTCATCCTCAGTCAACGTGACACTAACTGTATTCCTGAGGCTTGCCCTCCTTCCTCTGTATCCAGGCTTTCAAAATAGGTGTTTCAGAAAAGCAGTCCCATTTAACTTTAGGAAACTAGAAATCAGGACCACCTGTACCGGGTGTTAGTGGCAAGGTGTCAGCAACGGGGCTGCAGGGGTGTCTGTGAGGAGAGGCCAGGGCTGACCCAGCGCCAGCGGGTTCCAGCTGGTCCCAGCCAGCTCCGCCAGGGCGCCACCACAGGCACTGCTGAGCCCCTCAGCCACGCTGGCGGCACCTCTGGGAACGCCTATTGAACCAAGGGCAAAATGCTGCCCGGCAGTGTTTTCCTCACGGGACTGAGGAAAAAAAGTTCGAGAAACAGCCCTGCGAGCACCCAGGTCAGTGGAAAAGGAGGGGGAGGAGGTGCTGCGGGTGCCAGAGCGTGGGGAGACCACGGGGGAGCAGGCTGTCCCCCTGCAGCCTGTGGAGAGACCATACTGGATCAGAGATCCTCACTGCAGGGACGGACACCTCACAACTGCCCTCAGCAGTGTCCATCTGTACCTTTGGACAATTTTAATGGGATAACGAATTCAAAAGTTTTTGCTATTTTCAGTGCAGTGACAAAATCGGCAGATTGCTTGATGTCATAACAAATAATTTAACCAGCTCCTGATCAATCATTTGTAAAAGTTTATATTTATTGGGAATTTTAATTTGCTTGTCAGGACCTGTCATCATTTTCTAATGGTGCCAAAAAAAGTTGTTTTGGACACAACAGCGTTTAGGTAAAATTGCATTTGGCCAAAGGTACTAAATCAGTGTTGCCAAGAATACTTGGCATCCATTGCACGCTCAGGGGGAAGGGGCGGTTGTGGTCAGTTCATGACAGTTAGTCTCTGCTTCTCCTTCTTCCTCACGCTTTTCCCCTGCCCCAACATGGGTCCTTCCCATGGGCTGCAGTCCTTCAGGATAAACCTGATTCAGCACAGGCTCTCCATGGGCCATGGTTTGTTCAGGGAATATCCCCACAAGTCCTAAACAGAGAAAATGAGAATGTATCTTTAGCTGTTACTGAGAAGCAAGGTCCTTTATTTTCTGTCATCCTTCTCCACTACAATGAGATGAGATTTTACAACATATAGACCTAGTAGATTATGGCCTAAAGTAAATCCCACAAAAGACCAATGTGAAAGAGTACAAAGACAGCATGCCAGGGCATTTACCTCTTCCACTTACCCTAGAAACACAGAATAGAATAAGTATATATATCTCCTGAAAGGCTGAAAAGTCCAAATCATAGTAATAGGCAATCCCAATGGCTTGGGATGCTGCTGACAGATGGTGTGCTCTTGCTCTGAAAATCAATTAGGGAAAAGAAGGGTCTTTTTGCTCACTGTATTTGGATTCAGTTGAGATTCTTTAATAAGGAACATCGAAGAACAACTTGGCTTTCTCGTGTGCACTAGGTACAGGAATTGCTGGATGGAACTGCAGTACATAGCATCGCCTTAAAAATGATCCCTGAATGGTTCAGTACAGTAAGTGAAGACAGATCAGAAAAAATAGTGGGACTGTTTCTGACAAATGGGAACAAATCAGAAGAGTGTACTTTGCTACTCAAGCACGACTCCTTGTAATGTATAAACATAGTTGGGGCAATTAATAATATTTTAATAAAAATGCATTATAACTGGGATTATACAGCTTACATAGTAAATGGACTCAGCAAATATTTTTTTTTTTATCTGTTTAAAAAACACAACCCCAAAACTATGTGCTTCATTATATAGCTAAAACTTTAGGCACTGTAGTTTGGACACATACCAAGAACAAATTGGATTACATTGGAAAAATTCTACTTGTTAGACACAACGGTCTAACTCATATAAGTTGGTTTTAATCATAACATTTAAGAAAATGCAGATATACTCAATCAGGATGGTCCACTGAATACAAAGTGGTTCTAGGTTTGGGTCCTATCCTCACTTCTCTCCATAAATCACTTCTTGCCTCAGAGAAAATACATGCAAATCCACAAAATTATTTTAGGTACACAACCCCTCACTCATTGTATCTGTGATCTGAACACAGCATTGTAGATCAGTTTAAGCTCCTGAAATACAGAGAAATGGAGGATTTCAACTTTTATCTGAATATATATCTACAAACAAAACAGTTAACTATTTGGTACTTATATGAAAGTACAAACATGGCCTGCAACCTATATTCTAGTTCACTCTATCACTAAAAATAAATGGGCAAAAGTTCTTCCTG